>NC_132975.1:4597500-4745000 GCF_047496725.1 Anoplolepis gracilipes
CTTATAGTTTACCTCGAGTGTTTTTCAAAACACTATAATAAAACTGTTTTTGATTAAGAATTTCCTGAGATATTTTAAAGTTTGTCATGATACTTTTTAATATAAAATATGAAATAAATGAATATATCTTGTCTTAAATGGTTAGATCCTTCCTCAATCTTGCTTTAGATTCTTTTTCTGTAAAATTTATACTTTTCGAGATTTTTCAGGGTTTCCATATTCTGTATAACTACACATTTGTTACAATTATTAACATAATAAATACAAATGAGTTTATTTTGCCTTACGTTTGGTATTATAGTTTACATAGTTTACATAGTTTTTCCGCTAGTTCGAAGGTGTGATCAATTTAATTTACTATATATATATATATATATATATATATATATATATATATATATATGTGTGTGTGTGTGTGTGTGTGTGTGTGTGTACATGCAATACATACATATCACGGAGCGTCCTGCAGTTGCAATACAGTTATTTCGATCTTTAGAGTCATGTGTATAAAATCACTCTTTAATTCGCCAAAAAAACTAAAGGTTATGCACGATCCTATCATTACACGATCGAGCTTTCATACCGATTGTTTTCAAATAACATTATAATTTAATTAGTTAAAGCAGAAGAACGAGAAAGAAAGAGATTTAAAAATATTAGATTATTGCACCTTTAAAAAAAAATTTAAAAGAACATGCTAAGTGCACACGTTCGAGAAACATATTGCACAAAAAAGACATTGCTTTATTGTTTATTGTTTAAACTTATTTTTTCTTAAAAATGTCGTGATATATTAAAAAATTTTATCAATTAGAGCCAAAAATTGTACATAACATTATAAAGAGGGAACTTGAAAGATATATTTTTTCTCATAAAAATTATTCAAAGATTGATAAAAATATATATATGCATATACTAATAAAAACGGTGGAAATAATTAAAACTAAGTTAAGACTTAATGTAGAAGAACTTATTTATTTAAAGGAAAACGCAGTAAAAGGCAATAAATGAGCCGTTAACGTGTAGTACAAATAATACGGTGATTTAATACATTGTTAAATTACATGTAGTCATAACAATAATAATTAAGCGGTGTGAACGGTAAAATTAAATGACTTAATTATGACAAATTCAAAATTATTAAAGAATAAAAAAAGTACATAATAGAAATCGAAATAGAAACATATAAATACATAATATGAGATAAGGTCCAAATATAAAATTCGAAATTCGTACGTTTCGGCTTGATCTTTCAAGCCATCCTCAGCGCAAATAGTTAATATTAAAATAAGTTACGGTCAAGATACGATAAATATGAAAGTGTGAGGAGTCTTAAAGGTATTCATTTGTTCACCGTCTTAAATGAAACAACAACCGACTTAGTTTCAGGAGTTTTTTACCGCGTTGTAATACTCTCATTAGTTGATAAGGGTGCACTCGTCGTAATAATTGATAATTATATGACCGTCTGTAAGTGTAATAGGTAAAGTTAATGAAACAATCTCGACTTGATTTGAGAGGACGTGCACCATTATGTATTCTTAAGGTAGCAAAGAAGTAGTGACTTACATAATTATCAGTTATGGTCTATAGTTTGATGTAAGAGGAACTTCATTGTGTGGAGACACACGTCGTCGGGTAAAGACGGCAAACTAATGTCACAGGACGTAAATAGGCGCCATATTTATATATGTGTTGCTTAATGTTGCGGAGCGGGGAGCTTCGTAATTACATTTATATAGGTTTCCGGTAAATATTCTGTATCGGTCTGCAAATTCAGGCTGTTGTGTTGCGTTTTTATATGCAACATTTCTGAAATTAAACGTTTGTTGTAGTGTGATAAATAATTATCAAGGATGTCGACACTGTCCCAGTCAAATTCGTGATTTTAGTTTAAACGATGTTCAGTGATAACAGATTTGTTGGTAGTATTCTTAAATATATGCTGTCGATGTTCGGTAAAATTAAATATATATATATATATATATATATATATATATATATATATATATATATATGTATTTATATTTATATTTATATAAAATAACACTATTTGCTTAATGAAAGTAATAATACGATGTAATAATATGCTTAAAGTATGATTCTTTTAAATAAGAAGTTAAATCAGAATTAAATAAGAAATTAAATAAGAATTAAAAATAAAGAAGAATTAAAAAAGAAATTCAAGAAGAAAGATTTTGAATTTAAATCACACACACACACACACACACACACACAAAATGTTGCTTTATATGGAAAAGGCTAAATTTGTGCAGATTTTCATATAGGGGAGACCAGGGGGGAACTAATTATTATAATTTCAATTCTTAATTTTTTTATAAGATTTCTATAACATCTAAAATATTTAATTTTTTTACTCAAACCAACATATGTCCAGGTATCTGTATATATAAACATTTTTTTTCATTTGAATAAACTGTATATTATAAACTTTAAAAATATTAATTTTGGAACTCGAACAAATTGTAACAATTTGTCTCACTGTGAGACAAGTTGTTACTACACGTCGGAATACCAAATTTGTATTCATAGAAAAACACATATATATAAGTAAAAAATATTAATATTAGAACAATATGGACAAAATTATATAGTTATTCATAAAAAGATTTATTTATTTGCACATTATTTTACGAATTTATAAGAACTTACATGAATATTTACGAAAATAAAAATTAACCAAAAGATCAATAAACAACAAAAAAGTTTTTTTAGAATAGAATTTTTAAAAACTTGTCTATAAATTTAAGAAAGTTACAAATAAGAAACTTTGAAATCTAAGCGATTATCGATCCTTATTTTCATTTTTGAGAATTTAAATATGATTAGGTCTTGGTATATACACAAAAAAAATATATGTCTCGTGCCTTATCAGTTTCGCAGAAAAATTATTTTCTGCGAAATCGATGCACTACCATTCGCGTTTGATTCTTAGTCGCTCAGTTTTCAATGTTTCTTGTTTAAATAAACATTAAAAGAGTCTTATTTCTCAGTAATTTATTAAGAAATTTAAACAGTTATATTTATTGACAGAAAGTTATCTTCATCGAAATGACAAATTTGATGAACAGTTCAAATAAGGATCCCCTACACATCATCCTCTAAACAATGTTCGTGAGCCTTAGATATTAGATTTTTATCTTATTTTTTTTTATTTTTTTGAAGATCAGTAATAGATCGGTGTATAAGTTGGTCGTCCAATTAAAATAAAAATATTTTTTTTTTAATTTTTATTTTTTTCATAAAATATAGTTTCCGTAGTTTATATTAGAATGCTAATTAAAAATCTTAATTCAAATTATAATAAATCAATAATATAATGATCAATATCACCAATCACATATCACGGACTGAATATTAAAAAATTTTTCAATTTTGATTTAATTCTGTCTGTCCATTTCTCCATCTATCTTTGTCTGTTTTAGGCTCAGTTTTATCAGTTTCTATATCGGTTTCTGTCTCTATTGATTCTCTCTATTCATCTATTGAATTGGTCATTTTAAATTTTGAAAATCTAACTTCAAACTTTGTTGTCAGCAATTATAAAACTTTCGAGTACGAAGAAGATTTGAATTATCGGACTGACAAAAATTCGTGCCTCAAAACGAATAAGCTGACACGTTAATGAACTTTAACTACTTTGATCCTCCACCTCTGAAATCAATTGTCGGCTCAACTCAAAAATTTTTTGTAATTGATGTCTCATCATAAAGTATCATTTAACACACAAATCAGTTTCAAAATCGCGAGATGAAAAATAGGCGAAAAAACTGGTTGTTCTTTAATCTTCCGATATCATATTAAAAATAGCATTACGAATGTGATAATAAAACATTTTCGAATTAATATCTCTCCCGATATAGTCAAAAGATATTTTCATAAGTATTTCAGATTATATAAATTTATTTTAATCCATTATTTTAATCTGCGTACGTGCGTGCGTGCGTGCGTGCGTGCGTGCGTGAAGTAATTTTAATAATGTTAAATAATATAATTTAAATAATGTTTATTTAAAAAAGAAATAATATGAACTTTATGAATAATATTTTTATTTTTTTATTTCAAAAAGGAAGAAAAATAGAGAACTAATATTTCAAATTTTATTTAATTAATTTGAAATAATTTCAAAAAACCATTCAAATGTACTACAATAAAGATTAGAAATTTTTACCATAGTAAAAAGTGTCAAATTATCTTTTCCATTAGTGTTCTCTATGTTGAAATGGCATATCGACCTATTTTGCATTCTCATTATCATTATTTCTGACAACTTGACGTATTGTATACGTTCTTACACTTATACTATCGTGATAAGGATTCGTGCCATTAATTAGGTTTTTATTATATGTTCGTTCACCTTCGTTCTCTTTCCTTAATACAAATTGCGTGTTTATACCTCGCGTTGCTTACAGTGTTATTGATGACCTAAATATTACCCACAAGAAATTACAATTGTGTCGTACCTGTATTGAACCACATGTAATCCTTGGAATATATAGTATGGAATGTACCAGTACATTTATTTTAAAAATAATTACATTAGTGACACTTGATAAATATAATAAAAGCTTCATTTGATCATTGAGACTAATATTATGATTACTATGGTTATAATTACATTACGTAATTATATTACAATATGTCTTTCTCTCTATAGTTACATCTGAAACAATTTTAGATTACCGAGAATAAATATTGTATTTGCAAGTAAATGTGCAATGCAATATCGTGAATATCGAGAAAAATATGATCAATATCATCATATGAGTAAATATAGTGTATAGTACATCCCGTCAAGAGAGAAGATATAAAAAGTTCCGTCAAATGAACTTCGTGCAACCGTGTAATTCCAAATTGTTATGAGCTTATGTTTGGAAACTGTATCTTTTACAATTTTTTTAAAACTTGTGATTTATATCTTTTATAACGTAGAAAAAAATTCGAACGAAAAATTATTGCTCTCATTTTTTTACGTGTAATTGTGTTTGAACATAGTTACTATATACGTACATACTTTTTTGTTATCCACTTTTAAGAAAGACATATTATTTGCATTGTTACTTTCTTTTTGTGATGCTGATTGGTTATGCATCTCGTATATGAATGTCGTACACATCACTTAGTAATACATAGCGTAATACTATCAACAGTAGAAAAAATTACCAATATATTAATTCAAATTAAATGTGTGATACTCATTAATTTTATTATCGTATATTGTACGATCATAAACATATATAATAATTATGTACTTTCTGCTTCAGTGCGAAAAGTCCATTATTGGACAGTTCTACATAAAAAAAGTTTTCAACTTTTCACGCGAAGCAAGATCCAAATTATTCACTTATACCAGTCTGAAAGTAATATAGATTAGGTTAGGTTAGTTTTTTTGGAGTAGGAGTGCAGAAGGAGAGCCTCTCCCTCGTCTATACTTATACTATTCCATACAAAGTAAGATTAAAATTATTAACATATTCAAGTGTAAGAATAATACGGCTTGGGTTAAGTGATTTTCTTTTAGATGGGAGTGCGAGGGAGGGGCAGGCCCTTTCCTGGCCTACGCGTTTTTTGTAAGATCATTATAAGTTATAAAATGTTACTTGACTTTTCCTAAGGACGAATAATTACATTTTATTTTTCAAAATTTTTATTAATAACTTTTTAATAAACAACGAGCGCCGTTAAATATTCACGAAATTTCATTTTTTAACTTATCTAAAATTTGAGAAAAAAAAATAAAAATCTAATTTTCATCTCTCTTTTTGGAGGAGTGACTCCTTAGTGAGAGATATAGGAGTTGATATGAAGAACCTTTTTTAATGTTTTACAAAAAAATCATTTCCTAAATTTTTTGCATTTATTTAGAATTACCTTGTATATGCAAAATATTAAATTATACAAATATTTAAAGTATATTATATTAAATAATATTAATATAATAATATTAATATAATAATATTAATATAATAATATTAATATAAATTACATTAAATTATATACAGGGTGGATCATTTTAATCCATCCAGTCGAATATCTCGAAAACCAAGCCTGGGAGAAAAAAATGTTTCAGACAAAAGTTGTATGGTTTCGAGGGGGCCATAAGATGGTACCATTGGTTTGACCTTGAAAAGCCATTTAAAGGTCACATGAAGGTCACTTCAAGTTTTTTAAATGGAACACCCTATATATTTTTACATATTCTTGTAGCTCGTTTCGAGAGCTTTTCAAAACACTTATGACAAAGTATTTTTCATTAAGCATTTTTTGAGTTATAAGGCTTCAAAGTTGCAGTATTTTGACATAAAATACAAAATATCTCATAAAATATTCATTTTTTGATTATCTTACTCTAATACTTTTATGCACAGAATAACGAGACGAATCAATTGGCATAATTAAAACACATAATTATGTTAAAGTAAAAATCTGAATTTGCAACTAACAGTTACACATTTTTACTTTAACATAATTATGTGTTTTCTTTACACCAATTGATTTGTCTCATTATTCTATGCTTAAAAGTATTAGAGTAAGATAATCAAAAAATGAATATTTTATGAGATATTTTGTATTTTATGTCAAAATACTGCAACTTTGAAGCCTTATAATTCAAAAAATGCTTAATGAAAAATACTTTGTCATAAGTGTTTTGGAAAGCTCTCGAGACGAGCTACAAGAATATGTAAAAATATATAGGGTGTTCCATTTAAAAAACTTGAAGTGGCCTTGACGTGAGCTTCAAATGACTTTTCAAGGTCAAACCAATGGTATCATCTTATGGCCCCCTCGAAACCATACAACTTTTGTCTGAAACATTTTTCTCTCCCGGGCTTGGTTTTCGAGATATTTGACTGGATGGATTAAAATGGTCCACCATGTATATAATTTAATGTAATTTATATTAATATTATTATATTAATATTATTATATTAATATTATTATATTAATATTATTATATTAATATTATTATATTAATATTATTGTATTTTATGTCAAAATACTGCAACTTTGAAGTCTTATAACTCAAAAAATACTTTGTCATAAGTGTTTTGGAAAGCTCTCGAGATGAGCTACAAGAATATGTAAAAATATATAGGGTGTTCTATTTAAAAAACTTGAAGTGACCTTCAAATAACTTTTCAAGGTCAAACTCCCTCGAAACTATACAACTTTTGTCTGAAACAATTTTCTCTCCTGGGCTTGGTTTTCGAGATATTCGACTGGATGGATTGAAATGGTCCACCCTGTATACAAAAATATTTGAAATTATATATTAATTATTAATTACTAAATAATTGTATCACGGAATCTTTCGTTATACTAATTAATCGATTCGATTGTTTTACAGCGTATTCTGAAAAAAAAACATTACTTCAAGAATATTAAAGCATAATCATTGCTTTATTTTAATAAGAATTAATAATTCATAAAAATAACATATACAAGTAGAATTAAAAATAAGATATCCTGGCAATAATGGATAAAATTGTTGCGTTCAAACACAATTATACAAAAATAAGACGACAATGATCATTTTTTTGAAGATTATGTCAAAATACAAAAAATATCAATTTTAACAAAAAATCGTGAAATAAAATCTAAATTCAATTATTTTTATCTTTTACGATTATTTAAGTGAAATCGAAAGTAATTTGTTCGGAAAATTATTTGAAAAAAGTAAGATTAAAATTATTATTTTCGATGATAGAGAATATTTTTGATCTTATATAATATTTTGTTAAATGAAGCTGCGTTTGTCAATTTTGAAAATCTTAATTTTTTTAAACAAAAACCATATATATGGCTTTATTTAACAAAATATTATGTAAATAGATCATAAAATATTCTCTATCATCGAAAATAATAATTTTAATCTGACTTTTTTCAAATAACTTTCCGAACAAATTACTTTTAAAAATAATAAAGATTTTCAAAACTAGCAAATGTAGCTTTATTTAGCAAAATATTATGTAAGTAGATATATATATATATATATTTATGGATATTTAAAAAATATTATTTATTATTTTATTATTTTTATTTTTATTTTTATAACTATCTAACCAAGCAATAAAAGCCATACGTGGATATTAATGCGTAAATTTCTTTTTTAGAAATTAATTCTAAATTAAAATGTGCACAGGGCACATATTTTACTTGATGTATTTACCAAGAAATAGATTCTTATTTTTGAGAATTCTATAATCCCTCTTTATCTCCCTAAAGAGATGTAGGCGAGAAAAAATATCGGGGCGAAGTCGCTAAATCGAACCCGAGTCTTTTGCTGGCCGAGCGACTGCTCTTACCACTGAGCTATTCAGCCCCACATTATTTTTATTGTTTATTTAAAATAAAATAAATATTCCATGTATTTTGTACAAATTTTTAGTATATTATATTTATAAACTATTCTCAATATTCATATGTATGTATTTATTAAACACTAAGGCTGTCCCTATACGTACATATATCTATATGTCTATATGATATATAAGCGAGACAACTGATACATAGTAAGTCATTGAGTTTTAAAACTTTATGTAACATAATACACATTTCTTTTATAATTACTAAAATTTTTTATTGACAATATGACAAAACAAATTACTAATTACAATACAAATAACATTTTATTTTAATAACTTAATAAAAATTACTTAAGTCAAACAACACTTTGTAAATATATAATTAAATTAAAAACTAACAACAATAAAACAGAAATAATTACTATTTATTTACTTATATATTATAATTTAAATTATGGATTTTCCTTAAATTCCTTTTATAACTTTATGTAATATCGACGAACGAGGTTTCTTAGACGGTATCACCGAGAACGTATGAATCACAGAATAGTGAGTGGGAAGCGGAGGTGGGAGGGCAATTCCTACTTCCGCTAAGAAGGCCATTGCAGAGGGTGGCAAGAAAACGGGAGAGAGACCGTATCTCATTGACCGTTGGTCAACCGACCTCTTGGGATCAATAAACACCAAGTTCTCTTTGCTTACCTTACCTTTACTTACATACCTCTAGCACTGTTCTTGAAGATTTGAAATAATTTCGAAGTTAGCCTTTATTTCTCTTTATCGAAAGATTAATATTTTGTCAGTTGCACTACTGTTATCATTACAGTAATTAACGTTCTACATATTAATTAGTTTATCCAATTGATTTTAATGTCACAAATTTTTTGCATGAATTTTTCTTACGTAACTTATACGTAATATATAATATATGTATAGTATTTTCAAATATTTTTTAGAAATTTTCCATTATATTTTGTATTAAATAAATATTAAAAATTTTAAAAGCTTTAAAGATTTAAAAATATAATTCTTAAAATTATTCTAAAAATTTATTCTAAATATTATTTTTTTAAATTATTTTGTTGCTTTTTCCTTAATTTTATAATTTTAAACTAAATTTTTAAATTTTATTGAAAAAAATTTACATAAATATAAAATGAATAAATATAAATAAAAAAAGACTATTCCGGATCAAATGCTTTTGGAATCTTTGTCTCCTTTTATTGAGTTGACCTATTTATCTAATCCATATACATAGAGGAAAGTGGCTAATTTCGTACCAAGTCCTAAATTGTACCATCTTTATATTAGGGTGTGTTCCTTTTGGACGCTTAAAGCTCTTATAAGCATTGCTTACGCTGTTCCATTTGGAGTTATAAGCGCTTATAAACGCATTAATGACGTCACTGTGACGTCATAACTCGTGCTCACAAATGCTTATTTCATCAAGGTAGGGCAGCAAAAGCGTGAGCGCTTACAGCGCGTGAGCGTTCATATGGAACGCACCCTTTATAAGATCCGAAGACCTAGTGTCATCTGTGTATTATGCGAGATTTGTCTAACCTCATAAAGTTAGTACAGGGAAATAAATGTTTGTCCACAAAAGCATCTTGTTAAAAAGAGCGAGTAAAAATTCTGTAGTTTTAGAAATAAGTTTTACCCACTTTAACATAAGGCATTTAGAAAATTATAATAGATGTATTAATTGAGCTTCTTGTCATTATTAAACTACATTAAAAGTTGGCATATTTGCATGGCATAATTTGAAGATAACCTTACTCTGTGTATACTTTATTACCATACAGTCGGACCTCTTATCCTATGACATTTTCGGTCCGGAATCTTCCCCTTAAACCTCTGATCCTACGACAAAAATTTGAGAGTGGGGGTATAATTCCTCTTTCGCGGTCGTAGTAGGAGAGAATTTTTTTGTCGTAGGATAAGAGGTTTCGTATAAGAGGATCGTAGGATAAGAGGTCCGACTGTAATTTGAAAAACACAACGAGTCTCTTAAATCGTATCACCTATTGGTTCCCTATATTGTACCGGTACAATTTAGGAATTTCTTTTCTTTTTTATAGAATGAGTCAAAACTGGGTACACGAATCTTGTACTAACATTGTGTTTAAGAAAGACTACATCTGTAATACGTTGTTCTTAAAGTCCACAAAGAGAGAGAGAGAGAGAGAGAGAGAGAGAGAGAGAGAGAGAGAGAGAGAAAGAGTATAACTATTATTATAACTAATTTGAATAGTAATTTACGATTAATTCAGAAAAACAGTGAAGAAATTTTAATAAACAATAATTATACTTTTAATAAATCATAAATAATAAAGAATGATATATATAGAAATATATAATATTTTAATAACTGTTTAAAACTGTTAAATATATTTAATACAAAATTTAGTGAAGTAATAAATAAATGATTACTGCTTCAAGCACTTTGACTTATAACGCATCCTGTTTTTTTCTCAATGAGTTTACATGAAATATATACTACCATTTATATAATATATCATTGCTTTTATCGACAATTATATGACTCACAATTGGGCATAACATACACAGAATTAATGACAAACCCGGCATTGATATCTCCACGATGAGCTATTCCTTGTTACAATTTAAGTCACCCAATAGTCCGAAAAAACTAAAATAATTGTATAATATATATAAAAAATATAATAAATATTAAATACATAATTGCCTAACAAAGAATGATGTAGAAATATATTTAACTGTGAAAACAATAATATCTTAATAATTGTTTAAAACTGTTAAATATATTTAATGCAAAATTTAGTGAAGTAATAAATAAATGATTACTGCTTCAAGCACTTTGACTTATGCGTTCTGTTTTGAAATACAATACCACTTTATTTTTCATTGTTTTTTTCCTGAGTAAGTTTACATAAAATGAACTTCCATTTATATAATATATATTATTGCTTTTGTCGATGATTATATGACTCACAATTGGACATAACATTCATACGCAGAATTAATGACAAACCCGGCATTGATATCTCCATGATTGAGCTATTCCTTGTATCAATTTCAGGCACCCAATAGTTCAAAAAAATGAAATAAATGTAATAGAAATAAAAAAATATAATATTATAGGTATTAAATACATAATTATCTAATTATATGCTATTTATTAAATACATTTTGTGGTTATATAAATTATTTTGTAATTAATTTCTTAACACTCATTCTTTGTTTTTACATATACACGCATGTCTTCCAATTTTTCGGATTTTTCTCTACTCTTTTTTATTACTATTTTTTATTACTTCCTTTTTATTTAAGATTTTTCTTTTAAATAGATTCAAAAGAAATACAGAAATTATAATTCTGTAGAATTATCTATAGATAAAAGATAAATTTTTTTATTTAATTGTAAATTGTTTATTTTTAGCTTTTAAAACAAATTAATGACTTGTTTAATTTAATATTAGATCTGTGAAATTATTGATATATTCACAGTGATAAATACAATATTATAATCAAATATAATAGAAGAACAAATGTAAAGGGAAAGTAATAATTAAGATCAATAGATGTTATACAGTGCATTTTTATTTGAATTATTAATGGATTATTTATTGAAGAATTTTTATAGCATATGTTTCCTATAATATACATAACGAAGGTTATAGGTTAGATTAGATTAGATTAAAGAAAGTTTCGTAATTACTTCGTAACAACAATTTGTGTATATCGCTCGTCATATCGATGTAATAATATCAATTATCGCGGATTGCCAACCGACATGCACTGCTCACTTGGAAGATTTTCAAAAGATTTATTCAGTCATGATAATCTTAAGAAAATTTATAATTTATAATATTCTTCATACATAGAAAATTATATAAGCTTTTATAAAAAAAATTGTAATTTTATATATTAAAATAATAATATATTAAATATAATATAAATATAATGTAATATAATGCAAAAGTATTTATACACCCATACACAGACATATATATATATATATTTTTTATATTTATACGTATTTATATTTAAGGCTTTTTCACAATCTGTCGAGATATCTAAGAAATTCTTAAGCATTGGGTTTGACATTGAGGTTTATCGAATAGATTTATATTCGTGGCTTATCAGCTGTGCGATATTTTCTAGCTTTTTTCAGGATTATAATCAACCCATACATTGCACGCAAATGTTATAATTACATTTTTTTACGTGCATTATACTCGTGCACATGACTGTAATAAATTTTTAAGTCGAATTTTTATTCTATTTTATCTGTATTTTGATTTTTTGAAGAAGAATATATTTAGAATATATTTTGTCTGTACGCAGAGTACTCAATATAATAGCCTTTACGATATTTGTATCATTTAATATTACCTACACTCTCTCTCCTCTCTTACCTACACTCTCTACAAATCCTCACACCCGTCGAATATAAAAAGCTTCCTAAACGGTGCATAACGTAAAGAAAGATGCACTACTAAACAAATCGCATTTAAAACTATCAATTAGTTAGAATGTAAATTAATGAAACTGAGGCAACTCACTCAGACGGAGAACAGCAGAGACAGAACGGACAATCGACATATGACTGATGAAATTTAACTGTTAATTGGAATAAACATCCAATGTTATGAGAACATAATAGCACACATATTTAATTCTAATAATCAAAAACATGTACAAAAAGACAATATCATATCTTAGATAAATTGTCAATAATTGGTAAATATGCTTCATTTAATTTATCAGTGTCGCTCTAGAGATTTAAGGCGTTTTTTAGCGTTTTATGTGAATCATCTCAAATATCAATTTTTTCCCGAAAAACGGTTCTTCATCTAAGACTTCAACATCATCCCAATTAAAATCATGATTTAAAAATCTATGATTCACAATGACAGACATATAATTCTTTTTATGTTCTTTGATTTTAATTTTTAATAAACGTCCTGTTTGTCCTACGTAGGAAGCGTCACAATTTTTACAATTAATTTTGTATACTATATTATTTTGTATGTCCTTTTGTAGGTTGTCTTTCCCAACTTTTATAAATTTACATAAATTATTTATTTCAGTGTAGGACAATATTACATCTAGATCGTTGACACAAAATCGAAATCTTTCCGAGATATCCTTAATGTATGGAATGTTAAAATATGAGGTTTTCTTTCTAACTCCATTGTTAACGTCATTATTGAATGTCCTATTGTCGAAGCTTTTGTCATTTATAAATAAAAATAACTTTTTGGACTTTCTTTAATAGTATAAAAAATAAGCGAAAGAGGATGTCCATTATCTACAAGAATTTTGATAATTAGTTCGTTTGTCTGATGAAATCTTGGAAAACCGAAAAAACTTTATTGGTTACACTAATCATAGTGCCTCGTTTATGCAAAGGTGTTGCGACTCAGAATGTAGATACCGTCCAGAAAAAGTAGATTTGTGAAACCAATTAAATTGAATGAATTCATTGTTTAAAATAATCATAAGGTCAAGAAAATTCAATCGGTTGTCGTCTTCTTCCTTGTTAGATGCTAAGAATGAAATATGTTTACAATTGTATCAAGTATTGAGGGAGAAGCTGCCAACGCAATATCGTCAACATATCTTCTATTAAATGGAAGGATAACTGGGAGAGCCACGGCAGACCTATTTTATAGATCTTGCAGCGTGATATCCGCAATGATAGGAGAGAGTGGAGAGCCCATAGGCGTGCCACTCAATGTCTGTTGGTAGCAAATGTCGTTACCCAGATAGAACAGAAAGTCACAATAACGTCAAAATACGTCAAAATGACAAAAAAATGATCAAAAAGCGAGTTTTTGTAGTTACATCCTCGTCATTTTGACGTTACTTTGATATTATCGTGACTTTCTGTTCTATTTGAATAAACATAAAATACGTAGAATTCATAACAAACCGTACAGCAATTACAAATTCTTCGCGCAGTATTGAACACATTTTTTCAATGCAGTCCCATCGTTTTATAATACTATCGATAGCCATATCTAACGGTATGTTAGTAAATAGTGATACTACGTCTAGCGAAACTAGTTTGATATGTCCGTCAATGTGTAAACCATTGAGTTTTCTTACTTGTCGACCGCTATTACTAAACTGGATTATTATGAAATAGGGATTGAAAAATTGGTTGAAATTACTTCACGCCCTATATCCGCGTTGGCTCTTTTCTACTTAATTATTTCTGTATTTGTATTACTTCATAAAATATATTTGTAATCGCATAGTTTATAAAAACAAATTATGATAAAATGTTATGTGTGGCCAACTTTACGATAGTAAGAGAAAATGCGTGCTTCGAGATCATAACTGAATTGCTATTAGCCCCGTTAGTTTTTTTTTTCTTCAATATAGACTTTTAGTATTGGTTTTAGTTAGTCCATCAAGTTAAGTGCTTTAACATGGATTGAACTTCCTGGGGAATCAAGTTTTTTGTAATCTCAGAGATTTATTAGGAAGGCGTGGATTTTTAATTTCCGCAGTTGCTTTTATTACCTTTTATCAAGACAAATATTAGACTGTTATATTTGGTATCTTAGATCTTGAATATTTGTTAAAGATAACTTAATAATTTTTATAATGATCTTTATTATCATAGAGAGAGAAAGAGAATAAAGTAAAAACATATTATGTAATACATAAAATATTTTATAAAAAATTTAATAAAGATCAAATTTATGTAAGTGTGATTTAGTAAAAGAATAAAAATTTTAATAGATAATGTAATAATAACAAAATAATTTTAGTATAAAATGTAATAAAAAAAATTTTTTTTTAATGATTTGATATGTTAATAGATCTGTTAGTAAGAGAAAAAAAAGCATTAAAAACGATTTACTATATACAAAAAAATAACATAAAAAAGAACTTCAATATATAGATGATGATTCGATATAAAGAAAAAAAGATTTTGACAAGAAAGTTTGAATCTTTTAATCAATCTTTTAGCAAAAAAGTTTCAGTAATTGGAAAACAAAAATAAAATTAGTAAATAATTTAGTAGAAAATAATTTATATATATATATATACAGGGTGGACCATTTTAATCCATCCAGTCGAATATTTCGAAAAACAAGCCCGGGAGAGAAAAATGTTTCAGACAAAAGTTGTATGATTTCGAGGGGGCCATAAGATGATACCATTGGTTTGACCTTGAAAAGTCATTTGAAGCTCACGTCAAGGCCACTTCAAGTTTTTTAAATGGAACACCCTATATATTTTTACATATTCTTGTAGCTCGTCTCGAGAGCTTTCCAAAACACTTATGACAAAGTATTTTTCATTAAGCATTTTTTGAATTATAAGGCTTCAAAGTTGCAGTATTTTGACATAAAATACAAAATATCTCATAAAATATTCATTTTTTGATTATCTTACTCTAATACTTTTATGCACAGAATAACGAGACGAATCAATTGGCATAATTAAAACACATAATTATGTTAAAGTAAAAATCTGAATTTGCAACTAACAGTTACACATTTTTATTTTGGATGGATTAAAATGGTCCACCCTGTATATATATATATATATATATATATATATATATATATATACAGGGTGTCCCGAAAATGCCGCTAAATATTTTAATGGCAAGTTCTTTAGAACATTTTAAGACGAAAAGTTTAATTCAAAAATGTTGAGGCTACAATAGTTTTTAAACTGGAAGCAATTATTTCACGAATGATAGAGCTGAGATTTCACGCTCTCAGGTACGGCAAAATAACAAGTGCTAACATAATATTCATAATATTGTGAAAAGGGCGCTATTTATGGGAGCACTTATATCACTTGTTATTTTGCCGCACCTGAGAGCGCGAAATCTCAGCCCTATCATTCGTGAAATATAATTGCTGCCAGTTTGAAAACTATTGTAGCCTCGACATTTTTGTATTAAACTTTTCGTCCTAAAATGTTCTAAAGAACCTGCCATTAAAATATTTACCAACATATTTTCGGGACACCCTGTATATATATGTATATATATACACACATATATATCTCACGACGTAATTTTGAATCTAATAAATCACGTATTCTTTACTGTACATTCTTCAATTAATTATAATAAAAATTAAAATAAATAATTATACCATAAATTACTCAAGAAAATTATGAAAACTTATCAAAAATTTAATTAAAAGGGATATCTGTGTAATTTTGAAACCATTTGTAATTACAATAAACCTCATCTGCATATTACAATTTCAAGATGTCATTAATTGATGCAAGCAATAAAGAAACACATTCAATGCGTTCATTAAAAACCATTAAAAGATGTAAAAAAAAGAAATAGTTGTAATTTCTTTAATTTCTAGAATTAGCATTCTGAATTAATATTTCTGTTCAGAAAAGAACAGAGGCGCAAAAGATGAAGGGAAAAAGAGGTGAAGGGTTAGGGGATGGTTGTTGTCCTTGAACGGCTCTTCGTAAGTGGAGGGGTGTGGTAGGGGATGTTGCAGCACCCTAGTTCTTCAATACATCTATTCCACCTCCTACTTGCCCCAGTAGTCGCCCATTGAACACAGTCGCGGTTGCACCAACCCAAGAGTGGCATATTCCGTCAATATTCGAAGGAGAAATAGCAATCGTGTCACGCAATTCAAAATTGATGAGAAGATAACAGCGATAAACTTTTACATTAAATCGCGTCATCGCAACATTTGCTTTTTGAATTTGATGAATTTAATGTCGAAACCAATGTAAATATATATAATATATATTTTTTATCAATTACTATCGTGACCAAAGTGGACCCACAACTTTGTTATTTTATAAAACATTTATCGTAACAACTTCTTGTACAATTTCTTTAATTTTTTCAGTAAAAAGATAACATTCTTCATCTTTGACTGCAGAAAATTATTGAAGATTGTTTAATTAAAAAAATGAAGATTAAAAATTGTTAAGACCAAGATAAGTAATATGAACTGAATTGAAATGGTAAAAATATCTTGATCATGTAAGAATTGCGATTGTAATTAAAGTAAACTATCCTCCAATTTTTCGTCGTTTCACGAAGTCTTCATAATATAACTTTTCTCTGTATTTTTATTAAAATATATTAATATTTTTTTTCGATGCTCGTAAAAGATTATATCAATTATTAAAGATTGGAAGAATCAAAATCGATTAAATTAAAGTTTTTTCACAAAATAAACAGTGAAAATAGTTTCTTATATATATAGATTATGAGTTTGTGATTCGTGCATTCGACATTGAAGGTCAAAAACAGTGAATTAAGTGAATCTTCAGGGGTGGCAACGAGTTTATTAAAGTTCACAATTGAGTCGGCAAGTTCGTCTTCGTCCCGGTCGGGCGATCTGGGATCGGATTTTGGTGTCAGACAAGAACAAGTGGACTTCTGTAGCGATTCGGAACTTGAATCTTGTAATCCAGACTCCAGTTGCTGGACAGACAGTTTTGTCGTGTTAATGAGCGATTCCTTTGAAGTGATATCGCTACCGGTCGACATGATACAGGTTCTCTGAAAATATTATTTATGTGACATATTTCAGATTTATTTAAATATGTGAGAAAAAATTTTATAATCCACAGATATATATAATATCAAAATATAAGAAAAACATAAGAGAAGAAACCATTTCATCTTCTCTTTTATATCTCAACAATTCTCGATAGTATAACATAGTAGGTGCTTTTCTTCAAGCTACGTAATCAACACAATATGATGTCGAGAGTATCGACATAGGTACTTTCCTAATAATACAAGATGACGTAACTAGACGTAACACGACATAATAAAATAAAGTTGAAACATTGAACATTTGTGTCTAAATAGCAACTATATACTGTGTATTCAATTGCATGACATAGTTTATCTATGTTTCCTTATTAAAAGCGTCCTAAATTAACAACATTAATGGTGATATTACTGAAAATGTTTCGAATGGGTACCGAAACGTCGATTAAATTTAATTTATGAAGATTGTTTATATATTTTATATTTAAACCTTTAATTATTAATTTTTATAATAATTATAATTTTTTATAATAGCCGGCCAGTTATGGGAAGAAAAATAACACTTGGTACACAAGCCCGGCAGGCGGTGGAGGAAGTAGAAGCGGCGCCACCGGAACCGGAGGTGCAATTGGAGGATGGCAAAGTAGACCACCAGTGCCGAGTCTTAGTCGGAAAGCTTCCATCACCGAAGAAGCACCACCTCCTGGCGGTGGAAAGCCTTCTTCGGGTCGTGTCATTCGTATCGTTAACAACCATGACCATACTGTTCAGGTATGAGAATCAAGATTAACATACCAAATAATATCTTAAATCTTTATCCAAATACATGCATTTTTGCAATTCTCACAATAGCACGTGTAAATAAATTAACATGTTTTTCTATAGACACGTGCGCAGGCGCAATTAAATTTTATTTTATATTTTTTTTAAATAATGAATTTTAATATAGTTAAATGAATAAATTTGTTTTAACTTTAATTATATATAATTCTTTTATAATGTTATTTCTTTATTATTTATTTAAGTCTTAAATGTAATTTAATTTGTCATTTTTTTATTTTGATATCTGCTTAAGACTAATTTTTTAAATTTATGTTTTATAAACATAATGTTTTAATACATATTTCTAATTAAATTTTATTTTAATCAAAACGCAGCACAGTTACGAGAGCTTTTTATTTTTTCAATACGCACAACACACATATACGTGTATATTTGCGCCTAATTTATTTTATTTAATATTTAAACAAATAATCTTTTATAGTAAAATATTATCAATAATTTTGATTCTTGAAATTCGAAAATAATGTGTGATAAGTCTAATAGAAACTTTGTTGGACATTGTGATGTACTTACTATAAAAATAAAAAGGAAATAAGAGAGAAACGAATATTTATACTACATATAACGAATACTCTTATAGTGCAAAAAATGTATTATTAAATGAATACTATAAAAAAGTTGTCCAACAATTCTTTTTAGTCTTATTACTATTACTTTAGTCTTATTATCTTTATATTTTTATTTAAATTCTTAGTTACATTCATCGCTATAATATTTTCTATATATATATACTCGTAAAGGCTATAGCTGGATAAGCATACTAAAAGTGCCCCCGACAAGTTTTGAAATAACATTTTTTCACCATGTTGCACCAACTCGAAAAAATTGAAAAAAATTGAGAGTATTGAGAGCTATAAAAAGAGAGTATTTTATAAAAGTTTGATGATTGAACCTCGAAAGAAACATGTTAAAAAAGCCGTTTCTTAATTTCATTCTTTTTTTAAAAGTCGAGTTTTTATTCGAGATTAATAAAAGAATATTTTTTTTGTCTTTCGTTGATAAGTATTCAGAAAAAAATCGATATGCAATCATCTCGAATATTTATAGAAAAAAAATAAAAACTAAAAATGACATTTTTCTCGATAACTCAGAAAATAATAAAGTTAAGGAGCTAAAATTTTGAGGAAAATTTTCTTTTACAATGAGGAAATGACAGGCTAATTATTTAAAAACACGTTGGGAGCACTTTTTGTATGCTTATCCGGCTATAGCTTTTAATCTGGTGTAAACTAATTTAACATATCAGTGCCGGGTTCTACTGAATCTTCGCACATCGCAACCTTTCGAGGAAGTTCTAGAAGATCTTGGACAGGTATTAAAGATGAACGGAGCCAAGAGAATGTTCACTGTCTCAGGACAAGAGGTTAGCTATAATTTAAATTACTATATATATATATATATATATATATATATATACATATATCTGATGTGTGTATGTACATATAAATATTTAAAAATTAAACCAAATACACATAAAATATAATAAGAATTAAAATTTATTTAATTAGATCTTTTATTAAATGTACATGTGTGAAATTAAATTTAAAATTTAATCTATCATTAAATTTTCGTAATTTAAACAAAAAAAATAATAGCTTTTGTAGTC
Source organism: Anoplolepis gracilipes (assembly GCF_047496725.1). Lineage (NCBI taxonomy): Eukaryota > Metazoa > Arthropoda > Insecta > Hymenoptera > Formicidae > Anoplolepis > Anoplolepis gracilipes. The sequence continues at coordinate 4,617,785 of NC_132975.1, forward strand.
TATAGGCTTTAAAAAAATCTGAGAAAGAATGCGTGATTTGAAAGTATAAAAAAGAAAAAAGATATATGTAAATTCGAAGTATCGGCATACTTACGAAATCAGTTTGAAAGCGACGTTAGTCCATAAATATGCATAGCGCGCTACAAGCAAAGGTAAAACAGGGGATAAAACCCGAAGCGTGACGATAACGGGGTCAGCTTTCGCTCGAGATTGTAAGAAATAAGGTTATTACTTATATATTTCATAAGTCACTCTCAAGGAAAATTTTTATTGTATTTTTTCCCGTATTTATGTATACACACATATACACGCACATAAAAAGTATCATACAGCGTCATATTTTAAAATAGTTCTAAAAATATCTAAAAATATTTAAAAATATATTCATATAATAGTATCACACGTCAGATTATTACAGATAAAAAAGGCTGTTCTTTAAAAAATAAGAGATAAATTTTTCGAATAAATTCTGAGATATAATTGAGCATTATATATGTATATATGTATGTACATATCACGAAGATTGTACATAATCGAAGAATATATATGTATGTAGATATGACATTAAAGTCAAGACAAAATTTTTTAATACATTTTCATTTTTGTACAATATTTTTGTAAAATATTTACCAAGTCATTGTAAAAATTAAAAACAAATTAAGGAAATAATTAGTCTAACATAATATGATAATTTTTAAGATTTATTAGATATTGAAGAGACATACACACAATTCACAGCAAGATAAATAATAGTTTTAATTGTAGTTTTATAAACAAGATTTATCAATTTTATATGAAGAGAATAATTTATAATTTAAATACTTAAATATTTAAATATATGTCATTTAAATACTTAAATATATGTCATACAAGAATACATACGATAAATAGGATGGAAAAAAGTGTAATGTCGAACATCACGATATTGAGTCAAATTTTTGACATCGCAATATATTATACAATTATACATCTCTTTCAGAAGGTGATCATGACGTTAAGTGGGACAAATGCCCCCACGTGTTATAAAAAGGTCAAAGATCCATCTTTTCAGGTCACGATCATATATGAATTTCAAGTAGACCAATTTTCTTCAACGAATAGCACATTATCGACCTCTCTCTCTCTCTCTCTCTCTCTCTCTCTCTCTCTCTCTCTCTCTCTCTCTCTCTCTCTCTCTCTCTCTCTCTCTCTCTCTCTCTCTCTCTCTCTCTCTCTCTCTCTCTCTCTCTCTCTCTCTCTCTCTCTCTCTCTCTCTCTCTCTCTCTCTCTCTCTCTCTCTCTCTCTCTCTCTCTCTCTCTCTCTCTCTCTCTCTCTCTCTCTCTCTCTCTCTCTCTCTCTCTCTCTCCCTCTCTCTCTCTCTCTCTCCCCCTCTCCCCCTCTCTCTCTCTCTCTCTCTCTCTCTCTCTCTCTCTCTCTCTCTCTCTCTCTCTCTCTCTCCCTCTCTCTCTCTCTCTCTCTCCCCCTCTCTTTCGTATGCGTGAATGCGTAAACGTATGTACATACATATATATTTTATACGTAGAGATTCTATTTATGCTTTTATATCACACATCTGTAATTTCTAACATTTGTAAATCTATAACACATAAGTTTCCGGATTAAGCATAAAGAGAACTTTACTTCATATTTAGAAAAAAATTGAATTAACTTCAATTTTAAACTTTCTAATTTTTCATAATTAGAAAATAGTGAAATATTAATAACGATTATATTGTATGTAATGACATAATATGTGTATAAACAGTTGTAAAGAGCAATGGCCATTTTCATCCCTTTTTTGTTAAAGAAAAATTTAAATCTTTTGATGATTGACCCAAACTATAAAGTTTAGGTCCTCTAACTTACATTTTCAATCAAAGGACTAACCATTCCAGTATCGGATAGAGTTCACTAATCTTGGCTCATTGCATTGATTATCATTTTCAGAATCAAAATTTAAAAAATCCTCTTTAGGTTTAGCATGAGTATTATTATTAGTACTAGAGATTCAAATATTTCAACGTGAGAAATTGTTGATAAAATCCTTAAATGGTTAAATTAATATCTTCTGACATAAAAAAATCTTTGCACAAAATATCTTCCATTCTATTAGGTAATTACTTATTACTTTAGGAAATTGTTACAAAAACTTGTTTAACAAATATGAAATACATTATAATAGAAAAATGAATAATCAAGTATTGTCTGTCTTCTCAAAGAGTGGACTGAACGATAAAAAGGTCACAAAATGAACAAAACAACAATTTTTTTTCAGCTAACATCAACGGCATTAGCATTTCCACTTCTAGAAGCGGCCTTGGTATGAGTTGCGTTAGTCTGTCTTTCGAGAATTTTATGGATAGACTTCGTAATACTTATAAAATAGCTTTTAAACTTTATTAAATTTTATTTATAAAATATTAATTTCTATAAATGTATCTCAAACTTGAAATATTTGGATTTTAATTCATAATTTTATATACTATTGATCCATCAAAAAAGTTCATTTTAATAGAATTCTAATAATGCTTATTGTAAGTTAAGTTTATTTTTCATTAAATTTTGACAAAATATCTTTTGGTTTTTTTGTAATTAATAAAATGTTTTATAAATAATTTTTACATTACCTAGAAATGATCAATTTTAAAGCGATTTTATTTTATTAATTTCTACTTTTAATATCAAAATTAATAATTAAATGTTTATTTTTAATGATACTTTTATAAATTAAAATATAATTGCAATTATTTATAATTTAATTACTATGTAACATTATATAAAACAATAAATAATAAAGTCAGTGCTCTCTTAAATATAAATTATTAAATAAGTTAAAAACGGCAATAGAAAGCAAATATTAAGTCGTGTTAAACGAGTTAGGTCTTAATTAAACAATCATATAATAATTAAAACACAATAATGAGGTATATTATAGATAATATCAAAAATGACAATAATTATTACATATGTCGCATAATCTTCAACAATAAAATTACTATTAGCGTTCTTAGGTGTTCTATATCGCATTATCATAACGCAAATCAATCCTCATATTAAAAATTACAAATGTTAAGAGAATCTTTATATCGCATTTACGTAACTCTACTCATACGAAGATATTAAACCGACAAATGTTAACAAGAAATTACAATTCAATAATATAATTATTTGGATGCGTACGTTTCGAGCTCAATCTTTGAGTCTTCATCAGCGCAAAAATTAAATCACAAATATAAAAATTTATAAATTAAAACGAAAATATTTACTAATGTGTTATGAGTATAAATGTAAAACGCTATTGTCTTATTTGTGTGAACCTACTCCGATAGATGTTTATTACAGACAAACATAGTCAACAATAAAAGAAACCACTGACCTGATAATATTGTTTGTGAATATCAATCTTCGTTGATATCTGTAAGAATGGGTGATGTTTTTAATATAATTAATTAAATTATGTATTGATGATCACTGTTCAAAAACTGTTATGAAGTTCACTCACTCTTTAACAATATTAGTGACGATTGGTGACCAAATTGTTGACTCGTGTACTGTGGAGTTCGATCGTAAATGTCAAGGTATACTACAAGTTATATGTTTATATGTAATGTTTTCCCACCACTAAATTTTAGGAAGAGCGCCAACAATATCGTGATAGACAGCTGGTAAATTATCCGTATCAATTTGTAAATTTAGACCTTTCTTTTGTCTTTTGATAAATAGCATCTCAGAGATTAGCCTTTTAGTATAATATGGAGCCTCATCAAGTATTTTGACGTTATCCCAGTCAAAATCATGGTTAAGCTCCCTTCTGTGATTAGTAATTACAGAGTTTGTGTTAGTATTGTGGTGTATATGTCTTTTATGCTCTGTGATTCTAGTTTTTAACTTTCGGGATGTTTGACCAACATATGAGGCCTCATATTGGTTGCAATTAATTTTGTATACGACGTTCGTTTTTAATTCAGATGGAATGGTGTCTTTGTGAGTTCTGATTATTTTATTTTATTTGTTTATGCTATAATATGCGAGTTTCACTCTCGAATTTTTAGTTATAGCCCTGAATTGATCTGTTATTCCCTGTATATATGGAATCGTGAAATAAACCGGTTTCACAGCATTTGGTGTGTCACTAATAAGAAACTTATTGTTAATAATAGAATTTAAACGTGACTGGATGACATTAAAAATTAGTTTTAATGGATAATTGTTGTTTAACAGAATTCTGATGATCAAATCAAAATTTTTGCTGTGATATTTGGGATTTGAGAGAAAGACTGTTCTGTCCACTAAACTAATAATTGTACCCTTTTTTTGTTGGAGTGGGTGGTGTGAGAAATAGTTTAGATATCTTCCTGAATATGTGGGTTTGTGATACCAGTCAAATATTAAAATATTGTTTTCAGTCATGAATGTTAAGTCAAGGAAATTAATTCTATTATCCTTCTCTATTTCTATAGTGAATTGTAATCTGTCATGTTGAGAATTAAAACTATTAAGTGTGTAATGTATAGAGTCAGAGGGTACAGCCATGATTATGTCATCCACAAATCTAAAATAAAACTGGGGATTGAAATTTAACATGTTCAAAGCTTTCGTCTCTAAGTCTTGCATAACTATGTCAGCTATAATGGGTGATAATGATGAGCCCATGGGAGTTCCGAATGTTTGTCTATATGTGACTTTATTAAATGTAAAATACGTACAGTTTAAGATCATCCTGATCCCATTTAAAAACTCTGCTTCGGTGAAGTCACAGTTATTGCTTAAAAATTGCCATCTATTTGAAATGCTGTCAAGCGCCAGATTTAAAGGAATGTTAGTGAAAAGTGAAACCACATCTAACGAAATAAATTTCATATCTTTATCTATGTGGGTGTTATTCAACCTATTAACAATGTCATAGCTATTCTTCACAAAACTAAGAGGCTTCGAAAAATTATTAACCATGAGCTTATGTAAAAAAACGGCTAACGAGTGTAGTGGGATGTTTATGGAAGATACTATTAGTCTGTATGGTGTGTTTGGTTTATGGATTTTTGGCAACCCATAAGCCCGTGGTAATGTGCCATCTGTGAATAATAGGGATTTATATGTGGCATTGGAGATGTATCGACAGTTCTTCCATCTAACTAATAGTTCCTTAAGATTAGAGATTAATTTATTTGTCGGATCTTTCTTCACTGTTGTGTATGTTGTTTCGTCTGTAAGTAAAGTTTCTACTTTGTTGATATAATCATTTTTGTCGAGGGCTACTATCATGTTTCCTTTATCAGCTCTAGTAAGAATTACATTGTTATTGTTTTTCAGAAATTGTATTGTAGCAGAATGTGTATTAATTAACCAATCATCTGCTTCATTTTTTGGGTATGTGTAAGAAGAAATAGTTTTTATGATGTCTCTAGAAGAACCCCTCATGTGTAATCTCTCATCTGTAGGAAGTTTGTTAATGCTATTCTCTACATTTTTTATAAGTTCAATCGTTAATGACGTTTTATTACATAAGAAGGAAGAAGAAAGACTAAAATTACCTCCTAGCTGTAGAAAACATTGGATATCGTGAGGTATAGGTGTTCCTGAAAGATTGATAAACCACCTATCTCTAATCTTATTTAAATCAGGGTGTATATTTTCATAAATTGCGGATTCAATGTGGACTTTCGTGGTATTATTTGTCAGAGTATTGTTTTGAGTCTTATCATGCGAAGAAAGGATATACCCGGTTCGAGTTTTTTTGACAAACATTGGTCATTTTGTGGTTATAATAACAAAAATAACGTATGGGTTTAATAACGTCATTAGTCCTCTGTTTTATCAACATGAACTTAAACTTATTATCAAATCTTTTTGTTTCTTTTTTAAAATATGAAAATAACGGTCGACTCTGTTTATTGAAAAAATTATTACAAATATGTAGTGGTAAGACCTCATATATTTTCACTGATATATGGAAGATATTATCAAAGGATCTTCTTAGAAATGAATATGAATATCTGAGTTCTATGCTTAATAACCTTTTAAAAAATAAGTTTCTCGCCCGATTGAAATTGTGTAATGATCTGTTATTATTAGAATTCAATTTGAATTTCGATAATAACTGTTCGATATGTGGTGGGAACACATTGTGAGATATACAATTCTTAAGGAATTTTACCTTGATTTTGTGTAATATAATGAGTCTTCGAAGTCTAATCCATGCGTTAAGTAATTTTACAGTGTTAAAGTTAAATCTATGATTAATATAGGTAAAAAACGAGAAATTATTACCACGCATATTTCAGCCTGCATATAAGGTATTAATTTTTGCTCTCTATTGCCGTTTTTAACTTATTTAATTATGTAACATTATATTTATATGCAATTACAATGTAATTTTAATTATAAGTAATTATGATTACGTTGTAATTACAATTACATTGTAATTGCATTATTTTAATTAAATTATTTAATCACATATATTATAATCAATTAAGATAAAATTCTGATCAATAATTAGAAAGTGTTAAAAATTAAAAGAATACACATTTTTACTCGGAATCCTTATCTATTCTCTGAATTTAAATTAATAAACTAATATAATTAATATATATGTATGTATGTATGTATGTATGTATAGATATGTATGTATGTATAGATATGTATGTATGTATGCATGTATGTATGTATATATGTATATATGTATGTATGTATAAATATGTATGTATGTATAGATATGTATGTACGTACGTATGTACGTACGTATGTACGTACGTATGTACGTACGTATGTACGTACGTATGTACGTATGTATGTACGTATGTATGTACGTATGTATGTACGTATGTATGTACGTATGTATGTACGTATGTATGTACGTATGTATAGATATGTATGTATGTACGTATGTATGTACGTATGTATAGATATGTATGTATGTATGTATGTATGTATGTATGTATGTATGTATGTATGTATGTATATATACAGGGTCTCCCGAAATGACCGGTAAATATTTTAATGGCAGATTTTTTAGAACATTTTGAGACGATAAGTTTAATACAAAAATGTCGAAGCTACAATAGTTTTCTGTTAAAAAAGATTGTCTTGATCCACAGCACTGCGTGACGAACGAACGAGCACGCGATTAAAGAAATTAGTCTTTTTATCAAACACATATATTTCTATACACAGTGACAACAGTAACAAAACTAATTCGAAGTTACAAAAAGATTCGGCGCAACAAAATTGCGAAATCAGCGAACTGAGGTTTTTACTCAAAGAAGATTTTCCCTGTCGGTTTACTGACACCCGCTCTTTCACAGCGACCACGAGGTTCTAATCCCGGAAATCTTCTTCATCACGCTCTGTGCGCTCTGAAGATGCGCCTTCGCATCTGCCGCATGCGCGCACAACAAATTCGCTTGTGTTACATTTTAAAATTACTTTCTAACATTTTCAAACTGGAAGCGGTTATATTTCACAAATGATAGGGCTGAGATTTCGCGAGCTCAAGTGCGGCAAAATGACGAGTGATAACATAATACATTTATACGATAATATCGTGAAAAGAGTGCTATTCATAAGAGCACTTTTATCACTTGTTATTTTGCCGAACCTGAGTGCGCGAAATCTCAACCCTATTATTCGTGAAATGTAATCGCTTCTAGTTTAAAAGCTATTGTAGCCTCGACATTTTTGTATTAAACTTTTCGTCTTAAAGTGTTCTAAAGAATCTGCCATTAAAATATTTACCGGTCATTTCAAGACACCCTGTATATATATATATATATACAGGGTGTCTCATAACTAACGAGCCAACGCTCGTGAACGGATAGAGTACAGTGAACAAAAAAGTATTAGGTCATTTTGCGACTTTCGCAATAATTATTAAAATATTAATTAAAAACGCTTAGCGAACAATATTATACATATGTACAAGATCTCCGGTAATAATCGCCCCACCTCTCTAGGGCTGATAGAGCAGGTCAAACTGAACATAAAAATCCTGTATCATTTTCCGATTTTCGCAATAATTATTAAAATATTAATTAAAAACGCTCAGCGTATGAGCGCGCATCGTATATAGTGCTCAGTATACCCTGAGCGTTTTTAATTAATATTTTAATAATTATTGCGAAAATCGCAAAATGACTTAATACTTTTTTGTTTAATTCACTGTACTCTACCCACTCACGAGCGTTGGCTCATTAGTTGAGACACCCTGTATATTGTATACATATACATATACAGGGTGTTCTGGAACAACCTTCCGTACGTAAAATGATGTAACATAATTCTAAGACAATTTTTCCTTTACCAAAATTTGATTTGAAGCGTAGTTTTTGAGTTATAAGCAAAAATAGTTAGCAAATCACGCGTCGAGTACAGAAGATAGGCAGGAGCAGTGCGACGCGCCGCAAGTGCGGGCACAGCTGACCGTCCGACAGGTGATTACCACCGCATGAGTCGCTAACTATTTTATCTTATAACATAAAATTATGTTTTAAATAAAATAACTATTTTATCTTATAACATAAAATTATGTTTTAAATAAAATTTTGGTAAAGAAAAAAAGTCTTAGAATTACGTCAGGAACGTGTTCCTTACAATAACGTTACTTTAATGATCAAAAGTTGTTCCGGATCGCCGGCTGTCGGACGCTGCAATCAGTTGATTGCTACACGCGATGTCTCCGTGCGACGCTCCTTCGATTGTCGTCGATATTGTCGTCGATGACTTCAGATTGATCGATTTTTCGGCTCAACTGCGAGAGTCAATCAATGTTTCTGTGCCGCACGGTACAGCGCGATCTTGCATTCATGAATTTTATTTTTTTTAACCATGTTGCACCACTCTGATCTATTTGGTAAAAATATATGTAAAAATAGATAATTCAAAAATGTTTTTGTAAAAATATAATAGGTGTCTCAAAAATATCCCTTTAAAAAAATTTAAAAAGAATTCAAAAATTTTTTTTACCAATTTTTTTTGTCAGAAAAACTTTTTAATTTTTTTAAACAATTGTTTTATTAATCTCCACAACATATATTTTTTCGTGAAAATTGGTTCAATCGTTTTAAAAAAAAATTACTTTTTTAATTTTTTTCCCCCCTCCATAACTCTCACAAAAATGCTATTTTGAGGTAAACGTTTGACATTTTATATTACATTGGTATCAACTTATAACACCAATTTGGACCTGATATGTGCTGGGGCAGATTTGCCTACTTATCCGGCCATACCCTTTGCACGATTTTGAGTCTGCTACAAAGTGCAGGTAAAATTTTTTTTTACTCGTGACCTTTTTGAGTTATAAAGATCATCATCGTTTTTTTCAAATGAATACACATATTTTCTTTTACACATTATGTAGTAGGAGTCATTTACAGTCAAAATCATATTTAGTACAAAATTGCTACTATGAATCGTTTACGAGATAATTGGCATCTTAAATATTAAAGAAGTAAACTGGATTGTATTTTTTAATTTAGTCTAAAATGTCAAAGAGGTTAAAAAAGTACACAACCAATGTTTTTTTTAATGAAACATTTATTAATACATAAATTGCTCGAAACTTCGATTGTGTTCGATACAACATTCAATACGTTTTACAATGTTTCCACTTTTCTTGAAAATGAAGAAGAATTACAGCATAAGATCATTATTGTTGTTGAAAATAGTGAAAATGGTACAGTCAACATAGCAACAATTTTTTGCTAAATATGATTTTGATTGCAAATGACTCCTTACATAAATATATAAAAGAAAATATGTGTATCCATTTAAAAAAAAATGGCGACCTTTATAATTCAAAAAGATCACGAGTAAAAAAAATTTTTACATGCACTTTGTAGCAGACTCAAATGCAAATTTGTCTTATTAAACTTTATTGTAACATCAACCAGTTGCGAGATATTTACTCCGACATCTATGGACAGACACCCTATAGGGTAAACTAGAGTATGATGGCCATACGGAAAAGATGGCCATAGGCAGTATATTTTCTAATAAGAGCTACATAGTGCGCTTTTTTAATCATTATCAAAGATAATCGATGTTGTAAATATTGATGAATGATTAAAAAAGCGCATTATGTAGCGATTATTAGAAAAATTACAGCCTACGGCCATCTTTTCCGTACGGTCATCATACCCTAGTTTACCCAATACATATATTATTTAAAAGCGTCAAACTAAAGCTTTAAAATGAAACTTTTAGAATTATTTTATCTGCAATAACTACATAAAATATTGAATTCAGTTAAATTTAATTATTTTAAGTTATAAATTTAATTGCTTTGCAATATCAAACAAAATAGATGTGATTTTATGTGATTTGCTACTAGGTGAGAAGTTTCTCGCAATTGAGAAACGAGTTTGCAGATATGGATACGTTTTATCTGGGTACTGGATCAGCTCTCGTTATGACCGGTGGTATCACAGCATCCCCGGTACGAAGATCGAGATCACGTGGACCACCTACTGTTGTAGAAGACATTAGCCGTCAGAGAAGGGCTCGTAGCAAGAGCAGACCTCGAGCTTTATATATGCCTGATTCCGAAATTATACGAGTAAACGGTAAAATGATCAAATAATCAAAATTAATAATATAGATAAATATTTATATTATTTTGATCATTTATTTATTATTATTAATTTTCATTGTTAATAAAGATCTTTCAGATTATTTTACTCTTGATAATAAGCAAAGTATGCTGTAAATTTAATTCTTTACATCTAATATATTTTTTTACTAGTGAAGCTATATATGACATCACTAGAAAATAATTAATGAGTTAATCAGTTCTGACTTTATATTGCTAGTCTTACAATTTAAATATTAAAAACGTATATCCTTAATTTTTTATTAGTTGCATGTTTATAATTGAGATAAGATTGCTATTGTATTAAAACCCAACATCAAATTTGAACTAACATAAAATAATGATTATTATCTGGATATAATTCAAATACTAAAAAGACGATTTACATGTATTTTGAATGTATGCTATAGATTGATGTTAAGAGTATGATAAAAAATTGTAGATAAAAAATAATATAGTTTTTTTGCAGGGTTGGGAAGTAACGCGTTACTTGTAACGTCGTTACCGTTACAGTTTTTTTCGGTAACTGTAACGGTAACGGCGTTACCAATTTTGTTTGTAACGGAAAATGTAACTTCGTTATATTCTTCGATAACGAGTAACGAAATTAACAGTTACTTTTATCGTTACTTTCCAGACAGTACATGTCTATAAAAAAATGTCTATAAAAAAATCTTAAAAGACAACTTAAAGACGTCTTATTATCTTTTAAATATCTTTAAAATGTCTTTTGACCTTCCTGTGCAGTCTGGGATTTTTTTCAAATATACTTGAATATACTATATTTTTTTCGAATATAAAATTTTCAAATAAAGAAACAAATATTTTTTGTTTCATTAATATGCACTCATTTTATATGGTACATGTAACATATAAAATACTAGATACGTGTGCACATATGCATGAAATGAAACTTAAAGATTGATAAGAGTATTGAAACGTAGTATCATATAGAAACTGCTGGCATTTCTTTCTAGTATCTTTATACTTTGTAATAAAACATTTAAGTAGACAGATAATTCAATGATTATGAAAATTATCGTACCGTGTTAGAATTTTAAAATAAAAAAAATTGAAGAAACGCGAAGGAAGCGATTTTAACCATATTTACAAATCTATTAAAAGTGAACTAACAATAAGAAAATTATTTTATTTACATTTACAGAATCTAAATGTATTTGAAAAAGCTTGTTTACACTTTTTTCAAAAGTTTTTCTTATTTCAAATAATTTATTATTATCAAAATTATTACACACTTTATATCAAAAGCGATATCATCACTATCAAAAAATTATATCATTTTGATTACTTTAATGTAAAATAATGTTCAAAATTTTAGTGTTTAATGTAAAAATTTAACCTTGTGTTAAAAAAATGTTTATGTAAAGTTTATATTGTATAAAAAAAGTAACGGAAATTGTAACGATTCGTTACTTTTTGAGTAACGGTAACGATAACGAGTTACTTTTTAAAATTAGTAACGAGTAACGGTAACGAGTTACTTTTATAAAGTAACTTTCCCAACTCTGTTTTTTGCTTAGTAATTGTAAAAGATAATTCAATTTCTTTGATAAAAATACTTAAGGGTCGACAGGACCGATGAGAAAATTCCAGCGTCACTGTCACCAACGTTGAGAAATGAATTCTTATTCAATGTATTGGTGTATGCCTATATACGTATAAACATTATTGCATTTTAAGAGAGACAAAGACGATATTATTGTCTTTCATTGTCTCTCCTTAGCAAGCGGTGTTGCCAATTCAATTTCTTACAATTAGCTGCACTTGCACTTTAGGTACAAATACAATATTCTATTCGGTAATATTTTGCCTCGAAGAAGTTATATTTCTTTATAAAACTTTTTTTGCTACATTCCTTGTAAAGTTTATTACCCCGCTAAAGAGCCGGATTTTGCATTTTGGCTTTTAAAAAATTTATAATAATTACAATCGGTGCACCTGGTCTGTATACTTCATTCACGATCAGTATACCTTATTCATGTCAATTTTATGAAATTTTATTTTAAGCCTTTTTTCCAAAAAATCGCTCTTTAGCGGGCTGCGAGAAATCCTCCTGAATAAGAATATCATTGTTAAATATAATTCTTTCTTAATTTATAGCCGAAATATCGTCGAAAAGAATTTGTAGTTCCGAAGTCTCCGCATGAGGTCTCCACCGTGGGTCCTCTCGACCCTTAAAAAAAAGATTTGATCAAAGCTATTTTAAAAAATTATGAAAAAAGTAATTATTACTGTAGTATAAAACTTATTAAAAAAAGTAAATATTATAAAAATTGCTTAAAAAAATACTGTGAGATTTACTTGATATTTTCACTTTCGATCTTCCTTCTTGTAAAATAATTCTATTTTAAATTAAATTAAATGGGATGTTATATCTTTGATAGATTATAGTGTTGTGGAGGTGTTACGCGAAGAACCAGCTAAAGTGACGATCAGGGGACTTAGGCGATCATTTTATCCTCCTTCTCATTTACCACCAGTAGACAATTCGCCACCTGAGAAAAAGTTACAACTTGAATGGGTCTATGGTTATCGGGGAACAGATACTCGCAGAAATCTTTGGGTTTTGCCGAGTGGTGAATTATTGTACTACGTCGCAGCTGTGGCTATTCTTTTTGATCGAGAGGAGAACGCACAACGGCATTATATCGGTCATACAGAAGATATTACATGCATGGAGGTAAGTAATTGCTGCGCGACATGAAGACACATTGAAAACTGACTCCAAAAAATTGCATTGGGAAATAAATATATATTTCGAATTGGTAAAATATTGTCTATATAGAAAGTCCATAAATTTGTACAAACTGTATTAATTAATTAGTAACGTAAAGGCTCTATAATGTACTTATTAATGGATTTTTCATAAAAGTGCAATTTTTCCAATAATTACTCACTGCCGTTAAAATCCGATAATTTTTGTATTTAATTAATCAAAATGCAATTATTTATTCTTCACCAGGTTCATCCTAGTAGAGAACTCGTTGCGTCAGGCCAAAAGGCGGGTAGGCACAGAAAGGCACAATCGCATGTTCGTATATGGTCAACGGAAACCCTTCTTACCTTATATGTATTTGGTATGACTGAATTTCAGATGGGTGTTTCAGCACTTGCGTTTTCACAATTGGTAATTATTTGGAAAAAAATATTAATATTTTTATAAATATAGGAAACATTTAAAAAAATAAAAACATTTAACATTTAGATTTAGTATCTTCATATAAGATTAAATTTTCGAAAAAGTTAAAAAATCATAAAATTTTGACATTAATTAGTAAATAATAAATAAACATTACTTTTATTAAAAAATTAAATAGAAACGGTTAAAATGTCAAAATTATTGAATATAGAGCGATGGCGGACACATATAGTGATTGGCGCACAGTTAAGTCTTTTTATTAGTAATTAAAAAAAAACAGATTTTAAAAAAAGATCAGTTTTATTTTATTTTGTTTTTATTGTATTAGCATTTCAAAAATAACTTTTAAAATTTTTTTATCATAAAAATATACTTTCCCCGTTTTTGCCAACGTATTTGGCAGCAATTGGGGGTAAAAAAACAAATTAATATTGTTTTTTGTAATAAATAGTTAATTTAAATTTTTTAAAAATTCCTTCTCCCTATTTGATTGATGAATATAATACAAAATAAAATATTAAAAGGATAAGTACATATAAAATGAGTACTTTTATATAATTACAATACTTGTATTTAAAAAAGTTCTAATATTTGCTTAAGGTTAGGTTATGTTTTTATTATGTTTTTTATAAAAATCTTGTATAAAAATGGCGTATATTTTACCATATTATTTAAAATATTTTATGATCCATAATTAATAATCAATAAATAATAAAACATTATGTAAATTTCGAATTATTTGGCGTATAGAATGGTGGTAGTTATGTTCTCGCCGTGGATGCCGGAAGAGAAGCTATACTTTCGGTATGGCAATGGCAATGGGGTCACTTGTTAGGCAAAGTCGCTGTAAGTTTTCTTCTTTTTAATATAGTAATTCAATATTTTAATATATCCAATTATATTACCAATATTTTTTATCAATTATTATTAGTGTATTGTGTATTTTACATAAAATATCAGTATTATATTTTATTAATATTTGATACTATCAATATATTTATATTTACATTTTATAAGTATCATTTTTATGAATATCATAACTAAACGTCAACGTAGTAGTTTTTATATAGTTTTTATATTTTTATATAGTTATATATAGAGTTTATCCGAAAATATATATATATATATATATATATATATATAGATATGTATATATTTACATTGCCGTTATATGCAATTTATTTAGACTATGCAAGAAGATCTTACGGGGGCAGCATTTCATCCATTGGACGATAACCTTTTAATAACGCATGGGCGCGGCCATTTGACTTTCTGGAACCGGCGAAAAGATGGTTTCTTTGAGCGAACCGATATCATTAAACCGGTAAATTAATGTAAAACCTATGTATTAATTTTATGGAGTATCTCTGTTGCGTATAGTATACATATAAATATTTTTTCAAAAAATTTTAAAAAACTGAAAGATTTATGAAGTAAAAATTTTAATCCCTTAGATTGTATTATATTTATTATAATTGCGTAAATTGTAAGTTGCAATATTTTTGTATAAGATTATTTATATATAATTTTTATAATTTTTGTAATCTCAAATTTTTATATTTGAATTTGAAATATATTTGATATGTTTTCAGCCATCTCGTACACATGTTACAAGTATTCAGTTCGAACAAGACGGCGATGTTGTCACAGCAGACAGTGACGGTTTTATTACAGTTTATTCGGTGGATGCGGATGGAGCATATTTTGTGCGAATGGAATTCGAAGCACACAACAAGGGTATCAGCTCTCTCGTTATGTTATCAGAAGGCACATTGCTTTCCGGTGGTGAAAAGGATAGAAAAATAGCTGCGTGGGATTCGTTACAGAACTACAAACGCATTACTGACACAAAGGTAATAAAGATAAACAAAATTACAGAGAGAAATTTATTCATACAATATACAGGGTGTCCGGTAATAATCGCCCCATCTCTCTAGGGCAGATAGAGCAGATCAAACTGAATATAAAAGTCCTCTAGCATTTTGCGATTTTCGTAATAATTATCGAGAAATTAATTAACAAAGATTGACAAATCCGCGTGAGTATAAGCGCGCGGCGAGAAGGCCCATCCCACTGCTACACGGTTACTAGGCGCGCTACTCATACGCATCCATTGCCAGTCATAGACCGCTCCTCCTATCATTCAATGAGCGCCTAGTAACCGCGTAGCAGTAGGATGGGCCTTTTCGCCGCGCGCTTGTATCCGCCCGGATTTGTCAATCTTTGTTAATTAATTTCTCGGTAATTATTACGAAGATCGCAAAATGGTAGAGGACTTTTATGTTCAGTTTGACCTGGTCTATTTGCCCTAGAGAGGTGGGGCGATTATTACCGGACACCCTGTATATATATATATACATATATATAATAAATAATATAGAATCGGTAATATTGAATCGACTAATTATGTGACGGAAATGAAAGATGTCATATTTATTATGTATATTTTTTTTTCTATAATTTATATAAAATTTTTATATAAATTTTTATATATTTTTTAAATAATTGTTTAATCTACTTTTTGTTGTGATTTTTTTAATTGTGATTTCTTTAATTCAATTACTGTATGTATTATATATATATATCATTTATTTAATTAATAATAATGTACATATATAACTACAAACGTAACTTTTAAATTTTAGTAAATATTATAATTTTTTTATTAATATAAGATTTATATTAGATATATTATTTACCGGATATTTTGTTATATATATTATTTACCGCATATTTTGTAAAAAAAGTTAAATAATTTTTTTATCTTAAAAATTATAATAAAAACAGGAGCAATTGGATTCCAAAATATCTCCAATATCATTAAGTTAATAGTTAATATATTTAATATTTTAATAAAGTTTATAATTTCTTACTGACAAATTAATCAAAGAATTAATCTAAATCGTCTAATTCAGAAAGTAAACTTTATTCAACCAAAACTAATGTAATTATCCTCACATTATAGTTACCAGAATCGGTGGGCGGAGTTCGCAGTATATATCCGCAACGTCCTGGACGAAATGACGGAAATATCTATGTAGGAACTACGCGAAATAACATTCTTGAGGGTTCTCTGCAAAGAAGGTTCAATCAAGTTGTATTTGGCCACGGCAGACAACTGTGGGGTTTGGCGGTTCATCCTGATGATGAAGTCTTTGCTACTGCAGGGCATGACAAAAACATTGCTCTATGGCGAAGACACAAGCTATTGTGGACAACACAGGTAAACTTTATAAATATTAATCTTATCAATATTAAAAGCACATACATAGTAGAACTTTTAACAATTATCTCATTGTAAATTAAATTAAAATTTTTTGAATTGTACATATGTTGAAAGAAGCTCTAGAGCTCCAAATACGATCTAAGAAGATAGCAGTAATAGATTTTGTCTTTATTTCAATATAGGGCAAACTTATTTTATTTCAATAAATTTTGTTATTTTATGTTCAATAAAAAAAATACTTATAACAAAGATGGCTTTTAACGAGATTTGTATAGCTTCTTATGCGCATGTGTTTAAAGATGTTATAAGGAGGAGGGGATTGTATTTCTTCCTAGAGTTTTACTAGAAAAAAGAGGAACGATGATAGGTAAAGAGAGTACAATTTCAAAGAATGTATTCAATGTCCTGTACAGCAGTACAAGTAAGAGAGTTGACAATGTTGCATCTGTACAAACTAGAATTATATAATGATTTGATTCTTGAGATCATAACAATTTTCCATCTTTCTAAATTTTCTTTCTTGAACCATGGAGTTAAGCTAAAGAGGAATTAATATTTAAAGTAAAGGGTATCTTTAACTCAGGCTGTTTCATGAAAGAATTTAACGTAAAATTAATCTGTTTTTCTCGGAAGAAATAATAAAGATCGGAGTGTGGCAGCAAAAAAAGAAGGAAAGTTCACCTCTACCGATTGCTCTTTTGGCAAGTAAATCAGTAGTTTCGATACCTGAATAGATAGGAGTTCAGACTAAAGTTATGTAGCTATGGACCTATTCGAAGCTATTCTGAGTTTTTCTTTTCGAGTTAATATGAAACAATTGTAGTCTCTGACAACTTTCTTAGAGGAGATCGTATCTATGACTCTATGTGAATCTGTAAAAACCGAGACATTTTTAAGATTGTTTTCATAATAAAATCTATTATAGCTAAACTTCCTCCTGTAAAAATAGAGGCCAACCCATTAAATCTGTACATTTTCTGTATTTAATGAAAGTGAATAGAAAAAAAATTTTACATAGAGAGATACAAGAATCCTTTTTAGACGCATCTGTGAAGAAAGTATGTTTATTGTCAATTAAATGATTGAGGGAAGATTGAAACATGATTTTAGGAAATGTTGCTTTCTTTAATTTTTTCCGTTACTGAAGAGGAAACTTTATAAACATCTGGTACAAAGATGAAAGTATTGTATGAGAATTGGTGTATAGGAAGGATACTAAAAGTAGCAATTTTTGAGACATATTTTTTGGATGAAAGCTTTATATAAAAGGGAAGGGTGAAAACTTGACATAAAAGGAATCTATTAATAAGATTGTATCTGTCGTTTTAGATGATAGAACTCTGGAAAGCAAATAACTTCTCTATTACCAAATTATTATTATAAGAAAAAGATTTGTTGATATATTTCAATACTAGAAATGTCTATCTTTGTTTTAAAGGACTAATGCCAGATGCAGCGTATATAACATTTGCAGGAGTAGATTTCCTGACCTAGACAGTATCTCAAAGCTTTTCGTTAAATTTTTTTAAGATGTTAATTAAGTTAAAGTTACCAAAGAATAAAGAAAAACATTCATATTCAATGGAACCTCTAATAAGAGCTTTAAAAATATTAAAGAGAGTATATGGATCAGCGTCCTACCACACTCTCTCAGCAACTTTATAACATTAAACAGACGGTTACATTTATGAGCTAAAAAATGAACTTGCTTGTGACCCAAGGGTTTGTAATCTAAAAAAATCCCTAGAAAATAAAAAGAGAATGAATTAATCTTCTCTCCATTAATTTCAATTGAATATTCTTTAGGATTAATTCTTTTTCTGCTAAAAATACCTAAAGCTGATTTAGAGAGTGACACCATTAGTCCTTTAGTTTAAAAAAAAGAAACCAAGTTATTAGCTAATTTCTCGAGTGATTTTTCTACATTTCAAGAACGAATAAAAATTGCTATGTCATCAGCAAATTGAATAATCTGATATTCCTTATTTATTCTGGCGAAAACATTTGACTACATATATATTAAATAATAAAGGGTTAAAATTGACCCTTGAGGGAAGAGACTTCTTTTCCTGTAGTTTAGCCATTAATAATGAACTGTATGTTTCTGAATTCCATGAGTTTGTAAATAAACCAACAAATTTTATGCAGTGATCCTAATTCGATTAGATCTTTGTCTAATAAGCCAAGAATTACATCAAACGCTCTTTCTACGTCAAGAAAGAGACAGGCAGTTGATTGTCAGGAAACGAAACCGTTATATATTTCCGAGATAAGTATGCCCAGATTGCCATGGCACGATTTCCTCTTCCTGGAGCCAAACTGAGTTGAGAGAGAATCTGAGAGGATTCAATCCACCACTTTAATCGTAAGGGTATAAGTTTTTCTAAAGTTTTTAACACGCATAAAGTAAGTGAGATGGATTTAAAGGAGAAGGGTCAATAAGGCCCGATTTTGGCCCCCTCACGATTTCGTTGTAAATCATCAGAATTACTTCTTAATACATAAGAAAGTAAATTTAGTTGATTTTAGCCTAAACGGACATGTTTAATGTACTCGTTATCCTGTTTAAAGACAGAAATTCGTATTTATGGATATTGTGTTTAATACTACACAACTCGCCTGAAAATCGTAAATATTATATTGGACATCATTAATATCATAATTTAAAATTATTTTTATACGTAAAATTGATAATGTTTGAAATACGTCAGACAATGCACACATATCTGGCCACAAAACTGTAAAAAATGAGTACTTTTGATTATATCGTACCTATGAGGTGCAAAAAAACTAATAATGTAGGATATTATGTATTATAATTAAATCAGGCTCTAAGAATAAAAAAAATATAATGACCCTTCTTCCCCTCCCATCTTCTCCCTCGTCTCTTGCTCCATTTGTTTTATTCTCATTTTTCACAGTTTTGCGGCCAGACATGTGTGTATTGTCTGATGCATTTCACTGACATATTATCAATTTTACGTATAAAAATAATTTTAAATTATGATATTAATGATGTCCAATATAATATTTACAATTTTCAGGCGAGTTGTGTAGTATTAAACACAATATCTATAAATACGAATTTCTGTCTTTAAACAGGATAAGACCCAGAGAATTTTTCAGGGGATCAGGAATACTAGAGAATGATGCCAGGACAAAGGGAATTCTTCCGCATCCAAAAAGTTATTAAATATTTCGAGTAAGAAAGGAAGTCGTCAAGAAGTTTTGTAATCATAAAATAGTCGATATGGTCCGTATCTGAAGAAAATCTAGTTTTAGCTTTTTGAAGAGTCGATTTCAGTTCTCTTACAATTAGAGAGAAGAGAATGTCAAATATATTACAAGAATATTTTTTGGGAAAATTGTTAATGGATGAAAAAAATTACTGAGAAACGTATGATAAGCATAAAGAATTGATTGCAGAGTTAATCTTTCTGAAACAAGATAATTTAAGTTAAAGGAAATTGGGATAAGGCCAAGATTTCAGTTTTTAAGCATACTCCAGAGTTTAGAGGGGGAAGTGCTAGGATTCAGGTAGAGCAAAATTCTTTCCAACTTTTTCCTTTTCCTTCTTGAAGACATGTTTTGAGGTTCCTTCGGACTTTTTAAATTTTAAATAGTTGATAGAAAAAGGATTTTTCTTGTAATTGAGAAGAGCATTTTTTCTATTTTTAAAGCTATGTCGCACTCTTTGTTTCACCATCGATCCTCTCTTTTTCTGATAGCTGGGAGAAGTTTGAATTAGTTTGATATCTTATACTTTGCTTTTTAAACGGAAGACTATCTTTGATAAAATTAACAAATAGATTATATCTTTGTTCAGAAGAGAGAGTAGAACAACTTAGCGATTCTTCCAAAGATTGCTTATTATTTTGTAAATTTAATATAATTGCTTTTCTTCTGCAGAAAGTTTAATTTTATGAGAGAAAAAATTGATATATTGAGGACAGTAATTGAAATTAATTTTGATAGGAAAGTAATCACTCAAATATTGTATAAATCTTCTAAAGTATTTCAATCACAAAGATGCAAAATAGGTGGGGACACAAAACATAAATTGATTGCAGATTTATTTTCACTTGGACAGGTAAAAAGATTTCCGAACTATCGTTTAAAAAGGTAAAGAAGTCTTTTTTAGCATTAAAAAGAGAGGGGATTCATGTTTATCCATATAATTATACAATATATTACAATCCCAAGCTGTGTGGTGCGTTAAAATCTCTAAGAATAATAAACATAGGAGAAGCCTTTGCAAAAGAAGTCCCTTGAAAAAAGGAGTCTTATTCTGAATCTGAAATGGAGCACCTCCTAGCACAAGGAAGCGATAAATTGAAATTAATGCAAGATAGAAATTATTAAAAGAAATAATTATTGTCATAGATTGAAGCTTATTAGGGATTTGAGGACTACTGTCGGATAATGAATAAGGAATAAGTTTTTATCGATAAAGAGAGACCTCCAGAATTTTTAATGTCAGAATCTTTTCTAAGATTATGAAAATTAGGTATGTTAAACTAAGCATTAGATGTAAACCAAGTTTTAAAAAGAATTATGTCATATTTGTTCGGGAACGACTTTAAAATATCTATTTTATTTGAGGCAGAATGAAAATTCCATTGAATTATTTTAAAAAATTGATTGTGTGAAATTTTACTTTGAGACATGATAATCATTAAGAATTAATTTTGTTAATAAATTATCACTACTAAGAAATTACAAGTAGCGGCTGACCAAATAAATATCTGGATAAAAAAATGGAGAATCAAACTAAACGAAACTAAATCTACTCAAATAAATTTTACAAACAAAAAAATTCAACACATCCCGGTAAACATAAATAATAATCAGATATCACATTCAAATACAGCAAAATACCTAGGTTAGCTAAACGCAAAGCTGCGATGGAAGGAATATGTTAAAAAGAAAAGAGAAGAGCTAAGTATAAGATATAGCAAGCTATATTGGCTAATTGGAAGAAATTCTACTCTATCCATCTATAACAAGCTATTAATATACAAGCAGATACTTAAATCTGTGTGGACTTACGGTATCCAGTTATGGGTTGTACCAAACAAAGCAATATTAATATTATTCAGAGATTTCAAAACAAAGTCTTACGAAACATTGCTAATACACCTTGGTATATTAGAAACGTAGACCTACAGTGTGATCTTGGAATCGAAACAGTTAAGGAGGAGATTAGGAAATTCGCCAGGAAACATGAGGAGAAACTACGGAAGCATGTTAATACGGAGGCACTAAAATTAACAGACAATATAGGAATAGTGCGAAGATTGAAAAGAGTCAAACTATTTGAACTTGTATAAATGGTAGTTAGAATAGAGTTAAAGGAGTAAAATAGTATAAGGAATGCTACAGGGCAAATCCTAAAATAATGATACCCTAATAATTTAGGATAGAATTAAATTGCTCATTAGTCATAGACTAGATTGCAATAAATAAGACATATTAGATGTCTTTATTAAAAAAAAATAAATAAATAAATTATCAGATGAACTAGTTGTGTATAAAATATATCTCTTTGCGATTTTTTTTCAGGTGGGTTTTGAGTGCATATGCATAGCCTTTCATCCATTCGGCGTGGCATTAGCGGCAGGATCATCCGAAGGTCATCTTTTAGTACTCGCAGCTGATACTGGCGCAGCTGTAGCAACTCTTCGAGTATGCGGATCACCTTTATCTTGCATCGGATATAATCCCAGTATGACATAAGTTTATTTGGATATTTTTCAAATCGTTCTAACTTCGAAATTTGTTAAATGTTTAAAAATTTAAATTAAAGAAAAGACCCCGCACTTTTCTTATGAAAAATGGATTTCATTCAAATTGATTAAAACTCTGGCAAAAAATAGTTCAAGGTATGTCGATCAAAAGTTGTCATTGTTACAAGTCAATCCTGTATGTCATTTTCAACTTATTGTTAGCTACGCTTCAAAATGAAAGTAAATGTCATGTATTTCAAATAGTACATATATATAGTATATATATTTTTTTTCTGAATTTGTCTTCTTACTGATATACACTTTATACCAGAATCGTCGTTATGTACCTACACTGGCATAACACAATGCCGATTGTAACGTTTATTTTGACGCCGCCAATTACAAATTCGGCGTTGGGAGGAACAGCCGCAAAATTAAAATGAGCTGAAAGAAACATTAAAACAAATGTGAAACCAAATTTCACAAAATTTTGTTCAAAGATGCATAAACATGCGAAATTGACAAGCAATAATTGATCAGAGAAAAGGTAATACACGATATTAAACGCGCGCGCGCGCACGCACGTACGTACGTACGTACGCACATAACACACACAGACATACACGCGTGCATGCCGACAGTAAACGTCTTTTTTCAATAAAATGTAAGGCTAGTTCCAAAGTCATGTAATTCGGTCAAAAAATTGTAGGCAAGCTTTAAAAAGAGCATTTTGTAGGAAAAATGTTGTAGTTTAAGGAATTTGACTTAAATTTTTCAAAAAAAAAATTGTTTTAAAGAACTGCAGAACGTCAAAAATTTGTAATTTTAAGGAAAAAAATAGTGTTTCTTTTTTAGAGCATAGGACTATAATCAAAATTTTTTTTTAAATTATCGATGGTATGTCAGAACTGAAACTTTAAGCTCCAAAATGCTCTTTTTTAAATTTTCCTACATAATTTTTCATCGAGTATCGACAATATTTCTGAAAAATACAGGTTTAGTTTTAAAGTCATGTAATTCGGTAAAAAAAATCGTAGAAACGTTTTTAAAAAAGTATTTTATAGGTAAAACATTATACTTTATGAAACTTGATTTGAATTCATCAAGAGAATTTTTCTTATCAAGCTGCATAGTTTCAAAAGTACATAATTTTAAAGAACAAAACAATGCGTTCTTTTTTAAAGCATAGAATAAGGAAAATACAAAAATTTTTTAAAACTATGGATAGCGCGTTAAAGTTGAAACTTCAAACTTTAAACTGTTTTTTTTAAAACTTTTCTATGATGATCTTTCACCGAGCTAAAACAGTTTGAAAATAGCCCATTTTTTGACATACAAAAAGTGTTGCCTATATTCTTGTTCGTAGTGTATATATGAATTTATATATATACAGGGTGTCTCATAACTAACGAGCCAACGCTCATGAGCGGGTAGAGCGGGTTAAATGGAATAGAAAAGTCCTGTACCATTTTGCAATTTTCAGAATAATTATTGAGAAATTAATTTACAAAGATCGACAAATCCGGCGCGAGTATCAGCCTGCCGCAAAAAAGATGGCGAGAAGGATGGCCCACCGCAAAAAAGATGGCGAAAAGGATGGCCCACCGCAAAAAAGATGGCGAAAAGGACGGCCCATCGCTAGGTCGGTCGTTAAATAATAATTGCTAATCTATTGCTCTTATCAACGCTTCTCGTCTATGCCCCTGGTGACCGCGACGCAATGGCGCCTATTTACGCCACGCGCGCTTAGCGACTGTCCTTTGGCCGTCCTTCTCGCCATATTTTTTGCAGCGGCCTGATACTCGCGCCGGATTTGCCGATCTTTGTAAATTAATTTCTCAATAATTATTCTGAAAATCGCAAAATGGTACAGGACTTTTTTATTCTATTTAACCCGCTCTACCTGCACCCGAGAGGTGATACGGTCATTTTGAGACACCCTGTATATATATATATATATATATATATATATATATAGAGAGAGAGAGAGAGAGAGAGAGAGTTTCAGCTAATTTGAGTGAAACCTATTTTCTATAAGAAAAGTACGGGGTCCTTTGATTTACAAAATCAAATAATATTTTAAATAAACAGTTTTTGTTTTGGCTTAAGCTTCTTTTATACCATTTATTATTTTTATCTGTCTTTTGACCTACAGTATACTTTTCTGTCAATTTCTTCTAAGCAAAATTTTAATTTCCAATATACGTAAAAACTTAGCTTTTAGACTTTTTTGATATCATCGAAATCAGCATATCTTTACTTTCAGGTATTACTATGCAAATTAATCTTTTTCTGAAAATATAAATATATTCTCAATATATTTTTTATTGTTTGACTAGCTGGAGAAATTATAGCTATGGGTTCCCAAAACGGCAGCGTATATCTCTTTAGAGTGTCCAGGGATGGATTTTCATATAAGAAGAGCAACAAAATTCGCGGCACGCAGCCGTTGGTACAACTCGATTGGAGTTCTGACAGCCGCTTTCTTCAAACTGTTACTCAAGATTATGATCTTGTATTCTGTGAGTCATATTTGATTGTCCGTCATGTTTTTATTGATTTTAAAAGAATATACAGACAAATTTATATAATTGCGTATAAAACATGCATAGCAAAATTGACTGATTATACTAACTGTATATTTGTATAATACAAAGAATGTTATATTGTTGAATGTTAAATTGTTTTTTTATATTAGAACAATTTATTTTCAATTATATTAGAACTTTTATATTAGATACATGATTGATTCATTTCTTTGTGCATTATGCTTTATCTTTATGCAAATTTGTTTGAATATGTCTTAACTTTTTTTTTCTTATCACAAATGTAAATAAAAATATAATAAGAATAGATCAGGCATAATATCTAAAAAACAGCTCGGTGCATAAGCTTTTACCGACGAATAGAAATGGCTGTACGCATGCGTTAATGAGATTTAACGGGCAGAAATGCTTTTGAATTTGTTTTTTAATTTTTCTACATTGACATATGCATAACAAGCTATAGATGTTAACTATTTTAACATAACCTCACATATTAATACGATTGAAAATGGAGCCAAATAAAGAGCATATTTGCCACTTTTGTTTTATTTTAACAAAAGAAAAATACTGCTGATTCATACAGAATTATTTGTGAGATTTATGATGAAAATATTATGGAACGTATATTTAAATTGGTTCAAATTGGTGCAACGATTTCAAAGCGGTAACTTCGATATCAATGATAAAAATAGTCGGCAAGAACTTATGCATCTAATATAAAATATTATTGATCTAATATAAAAGAAAGAAAAGACAAAAAAAAGAAAAATCCTCATCTGTTTAAATGTGAGAATTATTAGAACAATAAGTATCCAACTACGCAAATTGAGCAGTCTGCAAATATTACTGTATAAGGGTAAATTAAAAAGAAAGAGAGGCTATTATTTTTTTTTTACTTGATTGTGCTATTAAAATATTGTTAGACTGGTCGGCTTATTTTTACTACGTCTACAGCTTTTCTCGATATATACAGGGTGTCCGGTAATAACCGTCTCACCGCTCATATACAGATAGAGAAGGTCAAACTGAGTAGAAAAGTCCTCTATCGTTTTTCGATTTTCGAAATAATTATCGAGAAATTAATTAACAAAGATTGACAAATCTGGGCGAGTACAAGCGCGCGGTGAGAAGGTTCATCCTACTGCCACGCGGTTACTAGTGCTCATTAAATGATAGAAGGAGCAGTCTACGACTGGAAATGAATGCGTATGAGTAGCGCGCCTAGTAACCGCATAGTGGTGGGACGGCCTTCTCGCCGCGCTTTACTCGCGCGGATTCGCTGATCTTTTTTAATTAATTTCTCAATAATTATTTCGCAAATAGAAAAATGGTAGAGGACTTTTCTACTCAGTTTGACCTGCTCTACTTGTATATGAGCGGTAAGGCGGTTATTACCGGACACCCTGTATTACATGTAGATGTACGTATATAATACTTTTTTGCTGTATGTTGATAAAAAAAGATAAGATAGAAAAGAAAAAGAAATAAGAGAAGAGAGAGAGAGAGAGAGAGAGAGAGAGATTGGCCAATAAGCATTATGCCCAATTGATATACACTCACAAATCTTATATAAACCCACTAGAGGAATGAAACGAATTATTATCAGACAGTGTATATACAGGATGTCTCATAACTAACGAGTCAAAACTCGTGAACGGATAGAGTACAGTGAACATAACAATATTAATTGAAAACGCTCAGCGAATAAACGCGCGCCGCAATCTCTCTCTCTCTCTCTCTCTCTCTCTCTCTCTCTCTCTCTCTCTCCATTTTGTAAAACATTTTTTACAATTTAATTTTGAATATTTGGTTATTAAGAGAAATAAAGCTTTAATTTAAGTTTTGATTCATCTCAATACGATAATTCTTGATTATCGCTATTAAATGATGTTAAAAAATTGTGCTTAACTTTAGTGGATCATTTTTTATGCAAGCAAATGTAGTATTGTCAATTAAGTAACATATTATGTTAAAAAGAAAATATTTGGATAAAAAAAAATACGATCTTGCTTATGTATATTCAAATGCAAATTTTTTTTAGGGGATGTCAAAGTGTTATCATCAGAGAAGAGCCCTTTAGTCATGAAAGATGTCAAATGGTACACTCACAATTGCACTGTTGGTTATATGGTTTCTGGTTAGTTTTTTGATATTTTAAATATATAATGCATAGATATAAGAATAATTGGAGCATTAACATGAAAATGACGAAAGAGAAATCAAATTGAGAAATATAAAAGAGAAGCCATTATATACAAATACGCCGTATTAAGTTCTTTCTCAAAACACGTCATTTAATACTAATGTATATGCATAATAATCAATTGCATCTTGTATCTATACATTAAAAAAACATAATGATAATATTATAATCAGAGTTTGTCTTTTCTCTTAGAAAAGGAAAATGGTTTATTTTCCTTCTCTAAAAATTTATTTTAAATTTTTATTTTTTTGTTTTTTTATATAAAAATTGTTCTTCAAAGCTGATATTTTTTCTCTTCATTTTTTTAGAAACTAATTTTTAGTAACTATATTGTACTTTAATATACGTTGTATACCATAAAATTTGTTCTAAATTAAATTAAAGATTAAAATTAAAATTACATTACGTTTAAAAGTTAAAGATTATTCAATTGCACTCGTAATTAATATCACTATCGTAATTAATATCACGTAATTACTATCATAATTAATATATATATATATATATATATATATATATATATCGTATTAATATATACATACATAATATATATATCGTAATTAATATCATATAATTGATAATTTGTAGAATGACACATAGTTTATATACGACACGTCATCGGGATTAATCTTAACTATCATTCCATATATCTTGTAAAAAGTGGATAAGCGTTTTCTCACATTAAGCAAAGAAAAGCTTACAATACAAAAATAGGAATTAGATAGTCTTGTAGTTTATAATCCAACGATTAGAGTTTATAGAAAGAACAATTCGCTCTCTTATAGAGTTTGAATAAAAAAATGGATAGTTTGATAACATATATTCTATGTCCAGAATTTCAAATAAATAAGATCGAATAAATTGTGGCTCATCTTTCATAGCGTTTGCAATTTTATGGTGAGAATAAATGAAGGAAATAGAGACAGTTTCAACGGCTTTTGTAATTTTTGAAGTCTGTCAAATCTAAATTTAATCTAATTTAAGTTGCCTTTTTGCGCTTATACAAGAATTAAACTTTATTACTGAAGATGATAAAAAGTAACAGCACTTCTCTCTTGTCTCTATTGTAGCTCTATTTTAACTTATCAAGTTCAAGACTCTTATATGTACTCTTCTATATTCTTTCATCTTTACTTATAGAAACAATTTAAACAAATTTATAAGAATATTATATAGAATATTATTACTTATTTCCTACTTGTTTTCTGATAATGTTGAAACACATTTATAATATGTAATTATATATACATATATATATATATATATATATATATATATATATATATATATATTGTATATACAGGGTGTCCGGTAATTACCGCCCCACCTCTCTAGGACAGGTAGAACAGGTCAAACTAAACATAAAAGTCCTCTACCATTTTGCGATTTGCGCAATAATTATAAAACTATCAATTAAAAACGCTCAACGAATAATATCATATATGTATATATATATATATATATATATATATATATATATATATATATATATATATATATACAGGGTGTCCCATTTTAATTCCTCCAGTCGAAATCTCGAAAACCAAGCCCAGGAGAGAAAAATGTTTTAGGCAAAAGTTGTTTGATTTTGAGGGGGCCATAAGATGATACCATTGGTCTGACCTTGAAGAGTCATGAAGGTTATGTTTAATTTTTTAAATGGGACACCCTATATATTATTGCATATTTTTGTAGCTTATCTTGAGAGCTTTCCAAAACACTATAATAAAATATTTTTACATTAAATACTTTTCGAGTTATAAAGCTTCAAAGTTGCAGTTTGAAAAAATTTTAAATATCTCGTAAAATATTCATTTTTTGATTAACTTACTCTAATACTTTTATGCACAGAATAACGAGACGAATCAATTGGTGTAAAGAAAACACATAGTTATCTTTAAGAAAAAATTTGAATTTGCAACTAGCAGTTACACATTTTTAGTGTAACATAATTATGTGTTTTAATTACGCCAATTGATTTGTTTCATTATTCTGTGCATAAAAATATTAGGGTAAGATAATCGAGAAATGAATATTTTACGAGATATCTTGTATAATTTTTTTGTCAACATACTGCAACTTTGAAGCCTTATAACTCAAAAAGTGTTTAATGAAAAAACATTTTATTATAGTGTTTTGGACAGCTTTTGAGATAAGCTACAAAAATATGCAATAATATATAGGGTGTCCTATTTAAAAAATTAAATATGACGTTTATGTGACCTTCAAATAACTCTTCAAGGTCAAGCCAATGGTACTCTCTTATGGCTTCCTCGAAACCAAATAACTTTTGCCTGAAACATTTTTCTCTCCCGGGCTTGGTTTTCGAGATATTCGACTGGATCGATTAAAATGACCCACCCAGTATACATATAATATATATGTATTGTATTATATATATATATATATATACATATATATAATATGTATATACACCATCAGTCCAAAAAGAAACCGAACTCTTCGAAAATAGAAGTAACAAGTAACGCCATCTGCTTTATCTTATTGTTGTCGAAAGCGGCAATGTTCATTATTGTTGTGTATAAATTTCGTGCCATTTGATCTATTAGAAACCGAGTTACAGTGCCAAGAGTCACAGTGCGTTTTGACGAACGGTCGGAAAATGAATTTATATATATATATATATATATATATATATATATATAATATGTATTATAATATACAATTTCATATATGACATACTATAAATTAAAATGAAATACAGTCTTTTTCTATGGATTTGTATATTTTTTGTTTATATTACATTGGTTTTGTTATCTTATTTATACAAACTTTTTTGCTATTAGATTTTCAAAATAAAACTACTACAATACTACTACATACTACTGTAATTACATCTATACAAACAAGCTTTTTGTGATTGTGTTCGCAGGACAATGGAATAATCGTTATTATCCACTAACCACAGTTGTCACTACCTCTAGCAGATCAGCGGCACATGACATGCTGGTAAGTGGCGACGCTGAAGGTTATCTTCGACTCTTCAAATATCCATGTACCAATGCTAAGGCCGAGTATATCGAGGAGAAAGTGTATAGTTCATTGGTGGCTTGCGCCAGATTCCTCTACAATGACCAAAATATTGTCACCGTCGGCGGCACTGATGCTGCTCTGATGCTTTGGGAATTGGTCGACGAATAAAAAATAGAATTACTAAAAATAATATATTCATTATATATTCATGTATTTGTAGCGATATAAGTACGAGGTGCTGGCGCCTCTTGATAAACTTTAAGCGATAAGGTGGCGCTCGTATTTTGAGATTAAACACATATTAGAAATTCCCTCCGAATGATGAAAAGTATAAATATAATATGTGAAAGAAAATAAATAAAACCAGTGAACTCTATCCTATACTGGAATGGCTAGTCCTTTGTTTGAAAATGTAAAGAACGAGAGGGAAAAAACGACCATCTCTCTTTTTTTTAATCTTGTACTATCCAAACAAAAACCGTTTTAAATGCTTATTTAAATGTGCAGTAATAACCACTACTACAATCAGCTAATAAGTATAACATCAAAGAAATTATAAAGTGGAAAAGAAAGACAAGATTAACAATGTAACAATATTGTGCAATAAAGAATTGTATGAACTATAAACAATATGGTTTAGAAAGTAGAAAAGATTATAGAAAATCATTGGTCAATCAGAATTTGCTAAACAAGATGAGAGATGGCCGTTTTTTCTCTCTCGCTCTTCACATTTTCAAACAAAGGACTAGTCATTCCAGTATAGGATAGAGTTCACTGAATAAAACACACAAAAGTAACTAACAAAAGGAAATAACATAATATAATATGTAAAAAATTTTTATAAGCTTTAAGAAGCGTACAATTACAGACTCTCAAATTAGAATCTTTCTTTGCACTACTTGACTTCTTACAAATTGAGATTTTTTTAACTAAAAAATGGTGGAAACAATCAGAAAATTTTAACATGTAACTAATTCATAAAAATAGTAGTTTCCTGTGTTACTTGCTAGAGAGCACTCATAAAGTGCATTCTATTTCACCGCCATTTTTGGCTAAAATTAGAATAGTAGCTAAACTTTAACTTGAGGGTCTCTCTGTTAAATATGCAAATTTATCTGGAACAGATCTTTACATTATATAATCAATATTATAAACATAGTAAGAATAGACCATTGAGTTATATAGACATATGTATATAATATTATTCAATAGGATAAATAGAGTAGTTCTCATATGTTTACAATGTTTTGGTATTGAAGATAAAATAATTAGATAAAAGGTAGAATCTCTATCTTTTTTATTTATTTTTGTTAGAAAAGAAACGAAGGTTTGGTTCATAGACAAATCTAGACGGAGCCTTAACTACCTTTTTGAACAAGGGGGGTACTGATAGAGGTAAAGGGGGTTAGACACAGACTTCGGTAAATCTCGGTTCGAAAGCATTCGGCTCACATATGCTTATGCGTTGTGTCGAGTTACGTTCGTTACTTAAGGCCGCCGCACACACTTTTACATAACGCATAATGCACATACATAAGAAAACTGATTGGCTATAAACACATGCATAAGGAATTCAACCAATCGAATTCCTTATGTATATGCATTATGCGTTATGGAAAAGTGTGTGCTGCGGCCTTTACATTAGCAATAAACATAAATTTAATAAGTTAATTTTATTTAAGGGTCAGTAAACAAAAGCACATATTGTTGTTTCGTTTTGTATTCATGTTTCTTTTTATTTATTTTAAATTTTATTTATTATGATTACATTTTGTATTCTTTTAAATGGCAATTATTTTTAAAGTTCTTCATAAATAAAGACTACAATTGCCGAGTAAAATATAAAATTTGAGCACATATCGATGTAACAGACGTAAGTCGTTGATATAAACAGAATATATAAGCCTTATACGCTCTGATCTGTAATCTCCGTAATACATTTCCGAGTGCTCACGAAATTGACCGAAGTCTGTGTCAACCCCCTCATGCCGCTGCTATCAGTTTCCTCTCGGGAAAAGGCCGTCTAGATTTGTCTATGGTTTGATTTTTTTATCCTTCGTTTCTTTCTATGTTTCTTATATTTGAGCTTTGAACTATTCTTATTATATTCGTAATTAATGTCATATCATTGTCCTTTACATGTAGTTTATATAAATATATAACTGTATAAATGTTTTTGTAAAGAGCTTCGTTGCAGGTCAACAAGTCTCTTTTACATGAGCTAGCCATTTTTATTCACGTATCTTTTAGATAATAGAAAAATGAAAGGAAACATGTTTTTTGTATTTATCGCAATAGTTAGTAAAAAGCGATTAGAATTGTCACTGCCAAGGCATTAATATAAAAAAGTTTTAACAATTAACGGTTAGCTTTATTTTTAAGTTTAACGCTTTTATGGTTAAGTTTCAAAAAATTTGTATCACATCGAAAATTCTTATCAAGTCGAAACTAAAAAGTCTATTGAAACAAATTTGCGTAATCACATAATATGTGTACATAGAGAAATTTATTAATATCAGATGTTCAATATAAAAGATATTTAATATTATTTACAATTAATATAAAGTATTATTACAATTTTCAGATTAATTAGTTAATCTTCTTAGTTAATCTTCTTTAAGTTAATATTCTTCTTTTAGTTAATATTCTTTCTGTTTTCTGAGTACTTATTATTTGTACTTATTGTACGGTTATGCAAATCTGTTTAGATAGAAATTTTTGGTCCTTTGTCATGATTGGTCAATCAAACACTACTCTGCTCCAACGAATAGACTTTCAAAAGTAGGACTTCCGTATTTGCTATTTTCGGATTCCCTAATAATTACCATCGTACGTAAACATGTAGTAAAAATCTAGCAAAATCTCTATAATGCTTTAACAGCAAAGCCTAGATAAAAAGGACAGAAAATAAAAACAGAATCTTTGTTTCTCGGTTATTTGTTTTCTAATAGAGAGGAATAAAGATTCTGTCTATTTTGTCTGTTTTGTTTTCTTCTCTTTTTACGAGTCCTTCAGGACAGCGATCATGTATTTTTCTTTAAGAATAAAAATGTAAAAAAATTTTACTATAAAAATTAATGGTAAATTTTTTCATAGTTCATGTTTCTGTCTTAAAGGCGACCATCTGGTTTGGAAACGATAAAAAAACAACGATTTTGTGAATTTTTTTTAGACAAACGGTTACTGTTATCAATTTCAGGTTTGTACATTTATTTTATTCATACTTTAAACAATATTCATGAATTTTTATATCATCAATGTGACATAGTTGAGACATTATATGTATATTACATAAGAATTACCAATAAATCTTCCGTTACTTATAATTTATTGCGATAATTATACAATATAATTCCATTCATAAATATAACATGTGTTATATCATAATTATATTCGATACAAATAATTGACGTTATTAAATAATAATAAATAACAATAATTAAATTTAAATAATTAATTTATAAAACTTAAGATATTAATAATTTAAGATATTTGGAATTCTTATTTATTTATTATTAAATTATATCTTTTTTGTGTCTCAAATCGACACACAGAATAATTTTCTATTCATCCACCTGGTTTTCAAAAAATCAGTTTGTAACGATGCACCTCTTGGTTACCTGGCAGTAGACCAGCCAGAAGTCCGCCGTTCGGCAACCATCAGCTGGGTAGGGGCGGAGGCTCTTTTAAACTTTGCACACAGCCGTTACAGCGGCTTACAGCGAGGCGTTTCGACAAACAACGCGAAAGAGGACTGTAAAGTTTAATATTCTAAATCCCTTGTTGAGGATTGTACACTTAATACATACGTATGATAAATAAACAGATAAGAACAGACATACATATTTAGAGACAACAAAAATCAGTCATAGTATAATATGTGTGCGTGCGTGCGTGTGTGCGTGCGTGTGTGTGCGTGCGTGTGTGTGTGCGTGTGCATGTGTGTGTGTGTGTGTGTGTGTGTGTGTATGTGTGTTGTATCAGTTTATTGGTACACATATACATCACTTAATAAAGTACAAAACATTATTGCGTATAATCTTATTTTTTATTTTGGTAATATTTATTAAAGTAATATACACATATATATTTTATTAAAATACTTTTTTATTGAAATTATTAAAACATTAAATTTTATGTGAAATAAAATATGCATTTTAATTC
Source organism: Anoplolepis gracilipes (assembly GCF_047496725.1). NCBI lineage: Eukaryota > Metazoa > Arthropoda > Insecta > Hymenoptera > Formicidae > Anoplolepis > Anoplolepis gracilipes. The sequence goes on from NC_132975.1 coordinate 4,652,366, forward strand.
TATATGTACGTATATATTACTTCATAATATATGCTAAAGTGGAAAAAGATCACGTGCAGCTAATATCTAATAAAACATATTAATAAATCTATTATATGTTTCGTACTTTTGAGATCCACAATTATGGATCTAGTACGGATACGAACCACAATTTGTGGATCTAGTACAGACTCGAACCAATCGGTCGTTTTACCGTGGCACTGGAAAATGGATCCAGCCACGTAGTTCCGTCAACCGTAAAATGGATCCAGTTAGCGCCACTGTACGGCGAGGAAAAAGCGTTCCCTAAAAAACGGGGGCATGACTCCTCTCAGGGCCAATTTCACCATCGCCGGTTAACTCTAACTACAGGTTAAACTATATCTTTGTCTTTTTCAGATAAGTTTAAGAAAAAGAGACAAAGATATAGTTTAACCTAAGATTAGAGGTAACCGACAATGGTGAAATTGGCCCTCAGTCTTCTAGCTCCGTAAAGTTAGCCGAACCACTTTGATTTTTTTATAATTAAAATTAACTAATTGTTTGGTCATCGTTTGTTCATGATTGGTCATCCAATTAAAACGTTTGGTTATTTATAGTGTTTTTTAAATTAAATAATTAAAATTTCGAACTAAAGTTAGCTGAACATTTTTATTTTTCGTTCAATCGAGTTAAACAAGAGCTTATTCGATGCAGAATCGTTAGGTCATCACGAATAAATTCTTTACAATGTTTGGTCATCCATAGTTTATCCGAAAAATGAAAAAAATCATGTACGGTAAAATGACGACGGGCGACGTATAGTGACATGAACGTGCGCTACGGTCATGCGCGCATGCGTTTTAGTAACTTACACAAAATTTTAAATAAATCCTTTTTAATTTTAATAAATCCTTTTTAATAATGTAGCTATGCAAGTTGCAAACCCATGTGGAATCGTATATGCATTGCAAAGTATATGCTTAGATGGGAATGCATAGGGGCTTCGCCCCGTCCCCATAAAAAAATATAACAAAACTTGAGAGCGTAGAAACTATCAAGGCTGACAGTACTGTGTGGAAGTTTCAATGTAAAATTTTAATTCAACCTATGTCCGAACTCTTACACTATATTTATAATTTTTTATTCATAATCTTACAAAATAAATACTGAATACATCAATGCACGATTCATTGAGCCATTTGCCTAACAGCGCTTCAGTCAAATAGCATTGAAACTTCCACACAGTACTGTCAGCCTTGGTAGTTTCTACGCTCTCAAGTTTTGTCATATTTTTTATAGAGGCGGGGCGAAGCCCCGTCCCCCTATACACTCCCATCTAAGCATGTACTTTGCAATGCATATACGATTCCACATGGGTTTGCAACTTGCATAGAAACATAAAAGGATTTATTAAAATTAAAAAGGATTTATTTAAAATTTTGTGTAAGTTACTAAAACGCATGCGCGCGTGACCGCAGCGCACGTCCATGTCACTACACGTCGCTCGTCGTCATTTTACCGCACATAATTTTTTTCATTTTTCAAATAAACTATGGATGACCAAACGTTGTAAAGAATTTATTCGTGATGACCTAACGATTCTGCATCGAATAAACTCTTGTATAACTCGATTGGACGAAAAATAAAAATGTTCGGCTAACTTTAGTTCGAAATTTTAATTATTTAATTTTAAAAAAACGATAAATGACCAAACGTTTTAATTGGATGACCAATCATGAACAAACGATGACCAAACGATTAGTTAATTTTAATTATAAAAAAATCAAAGTGGTTCGGCTAACTTTACGGAGCTCAGTCTTCTCCCTGATCGAAACAATTTTCCGTGCAACCTATAGCTTAGTTTACACCGAGCACTTGATACGCGTATTAAGTACTATACTAGCCAATCATGACCAGTCTTCTAAAGAATGGAATGGCTATGATTGGCCAGTAGTATTTAGTACGCGTATCAAAATATGTCGGTGTAAGCTAAACCATAGGCTTTGTTTACACCGACATATTTTGATACGCGTACTAAATATTACTGGCCAATCACAGCCATTCCATTCTTGAGAAGACTGGCTATGATTGGTTAGTATAGTACTTGGTACGCGTATTAAGTGCTCGATTTAAACTAAGCCTATGCGTATCATGCGCAACTTAGAATGCATCCTTATTATTGTATCATGATGTGTGACGGTCTATTTTTATGTAATCAAAAGATATAACATCTATATGCAAAATTTTTCACATGAATCTCTGATTGACTGTTAATTACAAAATTTCTAAAATTCAGATAGGGATTCTTAAAAAAAAGTTCTCTATCCGATAATTAATGAATATATTTAACAAATTTCTGTCATATGAACGTAATTATTCATAAAAAAAGAAAACAAAGTAACAATATAAAATAAATGAAAAATATTTAGTATAAAAAAAAAGTTGAAACTATTAAAGGTAATGCATGCTAATTACTCAACCAATATTCTTTACTTTTTTAATGTTTATTAGTCACATATGTCTATTGTCATTCTTTATCTTCGAATAAATCACAGTTTGACAGCAGAAAATTTATAATACTGAAGAAATAAAAATAAAACTAAAGCAAAAATTCTGTTTATTTCCTATGTTAAAGGACAAAAATGTGGGCAAAAATACGCCTTTTTTAATTTATTAACATTTTAATATTTTCTTCATTCTTCTTTCTCTCTTTCTACCTCTTCTTTTTCTTCTTAGTCATCTTCTTTGCTTTCTTCTTTTTCTTAATTAATATATCTTCATTTTTCTTTCTCGTTCTTTTATTTTTTCTTCCTTTTTGCAATTCTTATTTTACTTCTTTAGTTTATTTTTTTATTTTATGAAACTTCTTCTTTATCTTCTTTTATTCTCGATGTGTCCAAAGACTGACTATCCAAAGGTTGACTATCACTATTGCGACTTGGAGTATCATAACATGGTGTCGCGCTGGGTGCGTAAACATTCGCTAATTGCTCATATTGATTCAAATCTCCACTGTGTTGACTAATCTCTGACATATTGCCTCTATTGACATTTTCTTTTGGAAATAATTCCAGTTCGTATTTGATTCTCTCTATGTCACAAATTTCTTCCTGACCTCTTCTCATTATCCTCTCTTGGCGATTCGACAACGAATCATTGATATCATTATCAGTTCGTTCGGTAGTAAAAGAGGGGCCACCAGTCTTAGTGAAAAGATGTATAGGTCGTTGAAATCCTTTAGAAGGATGAGGCGGAATAGAAACAACTTCGCACTTGCAAAACCCAACTTCGGAAGATAGAAGATATTGTGTAAACTTGTGTGGCAGGAACTCGATGCTATGATAATTTTTATAGATCCGCTCCTACAAATAAAAATAAAATGATAAAATATTAAATCAGAATCAATAAATAAAAAAAATACAAATAAGAAAATTTACGATAAAAAATACACAACAATAATAAGAAATCCAATAAATATTCAATAAACAAATTAAATTAAAAATACAGTAAAAGGAACTCTATTTAAACACTTAGAGTTCAATAAAAATCCAATAAAAAGTAAAAGAAATTCGAATTAAATATTAGTTTCAAAAAAGATTTAATAAATAATCTAATCAAAGAAATCCTAACAAAAAAATATTTATTAAAAGTTCCAAATAATTAGTTACAAGCTTGTAACTGATTATTTAGATAATTAATCAATGAATCTTATATTAATCTTGATTTTTTAAATTAGTATTTGTTGGATTTTTTACTTTACATTTTTAATTTGTATTTTTAACTGGGCATGTTAAATATCAAAAAGTTTTAAGAAAAGTTTTTGTTGATTAAATGTTCTAAAATTAATTTAAAAAATGAACTAAAATGAACTAAAATTATTAAATTCTTGAAAAATGACCAACGTGATCAAGTTTTGAAAAAAAAAAAAAAAAAAAAAAAACTATTATGTTGGTCATTTTTTATGAATTTAATAGTTAATTTTAATTCAAAACATTTCATCAACTAATAATTTTCTTAAAACTTTTTGATATTTAGCAAGCCCAGTTAAAAATACAAATTAAAGAAATTTAAAAAATCCAATAAATACTAATTTAAAAAATCAAAATTAGATTCATTAATTATCTAAATAATATATAGTTAATATATAATAATTAATATATTTTATATATAAAATAAAATTATAGATATTATAGATATTATATTAGTATATTATATTAATATATTTACAGAATAAAAATATCCATAAAAATGAAAAATTAATAGTCATTAAAGTATAAAACTCGCCACTCACTGTGAGATTCTTTTTCTTAATATAGCTGGCCCAACCCTGAGGTTCCAAAACGAGGACTCCTCCTGGGCGTAATTGAGCGTGCATACGCTTAAAAGCTTGTTTTAATCCAGCATCGCCAAAATTCAAATGAATCCATTTGGTAATGGAAAGACATAAAATTGTGTCGAATTGTGGTTGTTCCGCACACAAAAGTGAATCATCCTCAAGCACATAATTACCCTAAAACCATATATATATATATCATTATCATGTATATATGTAACATAATATGATTATATAAAAGGTACTTATAAAATAATAGGGCAATTCAAATTATAAAACATTTTTCATAAATATAAAAATTTCTTCAATTTTAATATTTTTATAAACGGAGAAGTTTATATTACAAGATATAAACTCAATATACAACATATTTATAACAAAAATATGTCTTTGATCTTTATATTTCTTTTTTTCTGTTTTAAATGATCAATACAGAAGTAAAAAAAGAAAAAGAAAGAAAGATACAAAAAAAGAAGGAAAGAGGGAGAAGGAAAGAAAAAAAGAAAGAGAAAAAAATTAAATTTTTAAAATTAAATATAATTTTTAATTTTTAAAAAAAATTATTATAAAAGCAATTCAAATTATATGCATAGTATATGTGTGAATACATATTTTACCTGCACAAAAGTGACGTTGTAAGGGAATCCCTTATGTTGCTTATTCTTTGTAAATCCTGGAATATCTACAGGTCCATAACTAATTGGCATCGACATAGGAAAGAAGCTAGCATCCGAAGAATCCCTATCATTATCTTCACTGCTTGCAGGACTTTGAACACAATTAACATAGTGTTTCACATTTTTTCGAGCAATGTTTATTAAAGTTCTATCAATATCAATCCCTGTAACACTTTTGGCACCAAAATCTCTGGCAACTGACAATGTAATGTGACCAATATTGCATCCAATGTCTAGAATATCTTTCCGCAAGAACAGTTCCTTTCGCTGTGCAAACACTTTCAACCTAAAATCTATTTCATGATGAGGATTTCTATATCCATAATATCTATTGTAATTTCCATATTGATATCTAGCATCTTTGGGCCTAAAATTAGGCATTGCATGTTGCTGTTTCTTCTTCTTGTCCTGACTGGGCCTATGTTGTGGTCTGGGTTTCCAAGCACCAGGCTGTGGAATTACTGGGCTCACTATTTTATCCTTTGTGTCAATTTTTCTCAATCTTTTATCCTTTATTTCCTCTAAACCTTTTAATCGTAATCTATTTTTGTCTTTCTGAGGACTCTCTATCTTATTTTCCTTCAGTAAACTTTCATCTTGCACATTTTGTGCTTCTTCTAAACTAATTCTTTCATTAGAAAGTCTTTCTGTTGATGATTCAACCACTGCATTGTTTCCTTCAATTTCTTTCAATTTGTTAGTTTCGCTTGACTCCATCTATTTTTATATGAAAATACATAATTTATTTAACTATTTAATAAATATTATTAGAATTTAATATACTAAGGATTTTTAAATATGTAAATATTCTAAAATACTTAATTACGAAATTTAAGAATATAAAAATTCTAGGATATTCACGAGATGTTAATTAATTTTAAAATTTGTGGATATATTTTCTAACATTTAGATTTAAAAATTTCAAGAATTAAAAGAATATATACTTTAAGCATATTATGAGTTTTATACTAAATTATAATCCATAAAATCACTATTTTTACAAATAAATACAGAGTGTCCCAGAATTTGCGGACACGAAATGCATAGCGTGATTGTCTGTGCCAAAAGAAGCAACTTTTTCCTCAGCGAAAATGTCGAGAAAAGTTATCATTTTTTGCTAGTTTCCAAATTTTGCTATTATATATTTTTGTAACTAAGTCTTAAATAAAAATTTTAGTAAAGTAAACTCTACCTAAAATTAACTGAAGAATATAATTGTGTTAATCTTTTAATTTTACAAAGTTTGGTTTGCGAAAAACTCGTTTTTTTCAATCAAATCTTATAACTGAAAATTATTGATACCTCGACATTTTTGATGAGGGAAAAGTTGCTTCTTTTGGCACGGACAATCACGCTGTGCATTTTATGTCCAAGGATTTTGGGACACTCTGTATATAAAAAAATAGAGAGAGAATAAAAAAAATACTATCTATAAATCAATATACATAAATATGAAATGAATACAACTTACCATCTTTGTATCATCCTTTCCTGATCCAGAAGAGGCTCTCTTTCTTTTTTTGTTTCTTCGTTTAGAATTTCTCTTTGTGGGCGATATTAATTGTTTCTCGTACTCTTCATTGTCATTACAATTTGTCAAATTCAAAGGATCATAAATATTTGGTGGAATAATCACTTCAATAATCTCTTTTTTGTGCTTTGGAGTAGGAAGTGGACTTGATTTTGGAGTTACTGCATTCATAGCTCGATTTATTTCTTCATCTTGCATACTATTTAAATTTAAAGGATCACAAATGTTGCCTCCAAGTAAAAATTTCGTGGGTGGTATAATTGCACCTTCCTTCTTTCTACGTTTATAGGGAGGAAAGAATTTTCCATTGCTGTTAAAACTGCTTTGAGGTCGTTTTCTGTTGCTGAATTTGAAGTGACGATTGTCATCGTGCTTGTTATGTTTCTTATGCGAAAGACTGAAAGGTTTTCTAGATTTTTCATTCTCTTTCTTGTTGTTTTGACCCAATTTTGGAGGCCGATCCAATTGTACAGAAGACATTTTGTACAAACTGAAAAATTAGAAAAATGAAAATAACATAAAAAAATTTAAAAATTAATCGTGATGTAAAGATGTGAAAAAGATAAAACATCGCGTTAATTAAATGATAAGCAAAATTTTCTATGTATTTGAAGTAACAAAAAATATAAAGATATAGATCGAACTAATTTGAGAAAAAAAGAACGAAAAACAAAAAAAAATTACACTCCATTATAATAATCTTGTAATTATATTTTAAAAGTATATATAATACACAGGACCAATAATAAAACTATGAAATATATATATATATATATATATATATATTATTTATGATTAAGCATTAACAGTTAAACTTGTTAATTTTTTTAATTTTCAATTTCAATTATAAATTATATATATATATATATATATATATATATATAAATAAAAAAATTAACAAATTTAACTGTTAATGCCTAATTATAAATAATACAAAAAACCAGTACAAATTATTATAATATTTTAGTTAGTTCATTATTAAATTTCTTTGTTACAGATTTTATATAATTAATTTATTTTTATTTGTTCATAATATAATTTTATTCATAATATAATATATATATATCTATAAATTTTCTTTTATAGTAACTAATAAATATCTTCATTATTTTTCATCATATAAAAATAATGCATCATTGAAATAAAATAGTCAAAGATTCATTCTTTGGATAAAAACTATTCTATACTTTTCTATCTGAAATATGTATATTATATGTATATTAATATATATAATATCATTTAAAACAAATGGAAATATTTCAAAAAATTATCATAAAAGAGCGAGAGAGAGTGTGGGTGTGGGTGTGGTTGTGGTTGTGGGGTGTGTGTGTGTGTGTGTGTGTGTGTGTGTGTGTGTGTGTGTGTGTGTGTGTGTGTGTGTGTGTGTGTGTGTGTGTGTGTGTGTGTGTGTGTGTGTGTGTGTGTGTGTGTGTGTGTGTGTGTGTGTGTGTGTGTGTGTGTGTGTGTGTGTGTGTGTGTGTGTGTGTGTGTGTGTGTGTGTGTGTGTGTGTGTGTGTGTGTGTGTGTGTGTGTGTGTGTGTGTGTGTGTGTGTGTGTGTGTGTGTGTGTGTGTGTGTGTGTGTGTGTGTGTGTGTGTGTGTGTGTGTGTGTGTGTGTGTGTGTGTGTGTGTGTGTGTGTGTGTGTGTGTGTGTGTGTGTGTGTGTGTGTGTGTGTGTGTGTGTGTGTGTGTGTGTGTGTGTGTGTGTGTGTGTGTGTGTGTGTGTGTGTGTGTGTGTGTGTGTGTGTGTGTGTGTGTGTGTGTGTGTGTGTGTGTGTGTGTGTGTGTGTGTGTGTGTGTGTGTGTGTGTGTGTGTGTGTGTGTGTGTGTGTGTGTGTGTGTGTGTGTGTGTGTGTGTGTGTGTGTGTGTGTGTGTGTGTGTGTGTGTGTGTGTGTGTGTGTGTGTGTGTGTGTGTGTGTGTGTGTGTGTGTGTGTGTGTGTGTGTGTGTGTGTGTGTGTGTGTGTGTGTGTGTGTGTGTGTGTGTGTGTGTGTGTGTGTGTGTGTGTGTGTGTGTGTGTGTGTGTGTGTGTGTGTGTGTGTGTGTGTGTGTGTGTGTGTGTGTGTGTGTGTGTGTGTGTGTGTGTGTGTGTGTGTGTGTGTGTGTGTGTGTGTGTGTGTGTGTGTGTGTGTGTGTGTGTGTGTGTGTGTGTGTGTGTGTGTGTGTGTGTGTGTGTGTGTGTGTGTGTGTGTGTGTGTGTGTGTGTGTGTGTGTGTGTGTGTGTGTGTGTGTGTGTGTGTGTGTGTGTGTGTGTGTGTGTGTGTGTGTGTGTGTGTGTGTGTGTGTGTGTGTGTGTGTGTGTGTGTGTGTGTGTGTGTGTGTGTGTGTGTGTGTAATATGTAGTATATATTTATAAAAAAATATATATTTTTTTATTTTGTACTTTTCTATTAATTTATTTTTCTTTCTAGGCAAAGCTTGAATATGTTTGTTTCATTTTAAGCGCAAAAAGTGCAAGAAAAAATGCAGAAAAGGATTATTCGTTTTTACTACTACATTTTTTTCTACGCTTATAATTTGTGTTGATTGCATTTTTTTTTTTTTATTATTTGTTACACTAAATATTTGTTTTTTGAAGAGGAAAAGGAAGAAAGAGAGGAAGCGAGAAAGAGAGAATTTGAAAAATTGGTAAATAAAATCGACAATACTCTCTACACTTTCTACACTCCGGCGAAGTTCGGTCGTTCATATGTACATGTAATGGCGCGCATGCGTCACACTGCGCGGACGAGCAGCCAGCCGCTTGCGACGGCACGTCGTGGTATCTATTATATCCAATCCGACATTATAGACTTTCTTTTGCTCAACGTTCGCATCGTTGATTGAGAATATGTGTACTCACCTCAAGAAACAGTTGCTCTCACCGAGCCCTTTGTCCCAATTACTCGTATGACTATCTTCAAAACAATCCTCCTCGCACACTTCGTTTGTAATTGCTCCAACCTTGCGACGCGTGCCTGTCTACGATGGCGAATAACTGCTTATCGAGTGCGAGGTGCGAGCTGATGCGAGCGGCGACCGAGGGCTCATGTCGCACTGCGACGCCATTTTCCATTAAGCTCCGACGATATATCAAGGCCGTATTAATGAACTGCAAAACCCTGCAAAAATGACGTATTGTCAAAAAGTTTTCAAATTATTTCAATAAATTCCAAATTAAGAAGAAAAATTTAATTTTTATTTTTTTGAGATGCAAAAGATATAATAAAATGTAATTAACGATTGTACATATACATATATACAATGTTGCAATAAAATTACGATTTACAACCTTTGGCTTTAACATATATGCTGCATACATATATATGGTGCATATTACGCATACAATGCTGTTTTATACTATTATATTAATAACATATATATTAATATTTAACATATAACACATTTTTTAACAATATATATTTAACATATAACACATTTTTTAACAATATATATTTAACATATAACATTATATTTTAATATTTATTAAGAGTACAATAAAAGAAATGAAATGTGGAAAACACACCTGAATAAAGTGAACAAAAATTATACATCCAATCAGTTAAAGTGTCTATTTCAAAAGTGAAAAGTATATTGACGACAAAATATATCATCTATAAGATAAGTAAGTAACTTTTTCAAACTTTCACAAAATTAACTCCAATAAAAAAGCAACCGTGTTCACGTTCGTGTAGACCCCGTTTGTAATGTACGGTGGCGCTTTTCTCATATATTAAATCCCTGTAGTTGCGTTTTTCTTTTTCTCGCTGTTTTTCCAAAAATTATTTTTGAAAAATTAAAAAATTTTAAATCAACTGACAAAACTGCATAAAATTTCATCAAAATTGTATAAAGAATGGCGTTGTGCCGTTCGTTAGCGAACGAAAATCGTGACAGTTGCAATTTTAGAGATCATGCAAAAGAGACATCGATGCGGTTATTCGAAGATCGAAATTGTGAACAATCTAATATTACGGCAGAAGTGGAACAAACAATTTCACAGGTAAACAAAATACATAACAAAATTTTACTAAATTATAGTCTTTAACTTAAGGTTACTAATAAATTTATTTCTATAAAAATTTAGTCTTTGAGAAACTGCAATATAATTAAATTTGTTCTCAAAACAAATTTATATATATACATAGCAATCGATACTTTTTCTTCTAAATAATATTGAGCATAAAGCAATTTTGAAAAAATATTTGTAATTTATCTTCTATTTTATATAAATAAGTATTTACTTATATAAAGCAGGAAACACACATGCATACATATAAGTACCAATATCTTATACACAGACAGCACACAATATTTATATAAAATGTTTACAAAACATTTATAATAATTATTTGAATATTTTATCAAAATATCTTATAAATATTTTTAGGATCTTACATTATAAATATAGACTATAAATAAAATAAATATAAAAATATTTATTGTAAATATTATGGTAAATATTATAAAATATTTGTAAAATCATTATGATAAAGATTTAAAAAAATATCTTATATATATATATATATATATATATATATATATATATATATATATATATGTATATATAAAATTCTATTAGAAAAATCTAGAATTGGTAGTCTTTTTAATTAAATAATTAAAATTAACAATTAAATTTACAATTAAATATAAAGATTATTAAATTAAATTGATAATTATATAATGTACATATTTAAGATATAGTGTGTGTGTGTATATATTATATTGTGTGTTATTATATTTTACATATATTGTGCAACAAGTTTATTTTTACTTTCAGAATGAAACGTGGGACACTTTCTGGTTTCGTATTTTCGAAATATTCATAATTTCTCCAATGATGAAGAGAGCCACTCCTGTGCCTCCAAACGCGCCCATAAAATCGAGAAAATGTTTCTCTAAAATAGGATTAAAACCTAAAAAACTTTGCTTTACTGAAATAGACGAAAACTGTTCTCAGAAAAGCACAGATTATTCAGTAAAAGTGCTTGAGCACAAAGTAACATTTTCGAAAGAAAAGAGCGAATTGAAAGAAAAATCAAGTAGGGAAAATTTGAATACTATGTTGCGAAATATACGACTTGAGACAGATGATAAGGAGAACAAACAGTATGAAAATGAACGATATAAAAGAAAAGTAAGAAACGATCGTTACTCTGTCATAAAGGAACGTACGAAATGTGGTAATAATTGTACACAATCGTTGAAACTAAACTGTACTTCAAAAGCTAAATTTGTACACTTTCGTATATAAGTTACTGGAATATTTTTAATTGATTTTATTATTAAATCAGTGTGATTTAAACAGGTGTTTAAGCAGTATATTAATTATTACTTAAATAACCATATGACTGTTAAATTAGTATACGAATATACATATAATACAGAAATACATTAATTAAATGTTCGTAAATATCGTTATATTAGAATATGAGAATGATTATTGTGCATATGATTAGTATATTAATGATTAATTAATTAATTAAATTAATATGATAATGTGATTACTATTAACAATATGAAGAAATGTAAAATGTAAAAAAACTAAGAAATGTGTAAAATCATGTGTAATATACTTTTTTGTTACAAAGTATTGATTATTATCATTTAAAATATAAGCAATCTTATAATAATTAATCATTTAATATAGTACGTATATAATAATTAAGTAATGTAATAATAATTAATTATTATTATAATTATTTTTATGTTATATACGTGATTAGAAATACTATTTTGTATTTTACACATATATGCATATATTTATTTATTTTATTTCTGAAATATATCTGTAAATATTTTATGAAGATATTATGTTTAATATATTTTTACTCACACATAACACACACACACACACGTGCACACGCACACATACACGCACATACACATACACATCCATAGTGAAAGGGATATACAGGGTGATTCTGTAATAAATAAATACGAAAAATTTTAAAAGAATTCTTTATCGAAAATTAAGAAGGTCTTTCATATAAACATATAATTCTATATCCTGTCCTGAAAAGTTACATTCCTCTAAAGTGAAGATTAAGTTTTTATTTTTTTATCAAATAGACAAGTTAAAAAAATAAAATTTGATGGACAGTTTCCACTAATAAAAAGGATACTTATTAATACTTTTAAGGATACTTATTAATATTTTTTCTCTCTCGTATTGTTATATAAGGAGATGAAACTATGCATAACAATGTATTTTATTTTTTTACTTGAAAAATATTGATTTTGCAAAAAATATAAGAAATAAAAAAGTTTCTAAGGAAATCAAACTTTCTAACGCATATTTTTAGATTATCACATTTCGGTCCGTTAAAAAGTTCTAATAAAAAGTTGAATGAAGGTTGCTAGTTTTCATTCCTTTATAATATGAGAGAATTAAAAAAATATTAATCAATATCTTTTCACTAGTAGAAAATATCTACTAATTGTAAGTTTCATTTTTAACTTGTTCAAAATTTGAACAAAAATTAACTTAATTTTCACCTCCTTCTTAATAACTCCACAGAGAGAGATATAAGAACATATATGTTTATATGAAACACTTCCCTTAATCTTCGACAAAAAATCTTTTTTAATTTTTTGCATTTATTTAGAATCACCCTGCATACTTAAGATAGAAGAGAAGAAAATATTTAAAGCTATATAGCTCTGTTTATAATAATATTATTAATATTATAATAAATCTAGTAAACAAGCTCTCTCTAAATCAATAAAATAATAGGATTAAGCAGGCATAAAGAACTATAAATCAGTATTAAGTAAGTATTAAGTAAAAAAACCTGTATGTTAATAAATCATAAATGTAGAAATACACATTTAATAAGCAATTATAAAATTAATAATCAAAAACGTGAAAAATTACAAATGGTTGTTAACAAGATATATATATATGTGTGTGTGAGCGGACGTTTTGATTTATTTTTCCCTTTAAATATGCAACTCTTCATAATTTTTATTAATTTAAAATTGATTCTTTTTTAACAGCCCACACAACACAAATGACTGCTTGTCGGCTAATAGCCGACATTTTTTAGTCAAGTTTAAGTCGACTTTAACTGTTGATTGTAAGTCGACCATTTTCAAAAAATTAAAAGTCGTCTTTTTTTGCAAAGCAAAAAGTTGACTAAAAGATATCTTTTCGTCATCTTTTTTTGTTGCATTTCGGCATAGCGAATAAACGTATTAAAAATATTTTCTTGGCTAATTAAAAACAGTTATTATTTAATATTATTATTTTATATTCGTATTTGACATTGAAAACTTTGTATATCATTAGAAAAAATACAAAGGGCGCGTTCGGGGAGATACTATTAGCGCTAACAGTGTCGTTCTATCTTTGTTACTTATTAAAAGTTGAACAAAGATAGAACGACGTTGTTAGCGTTAATAGCGTCTCCCCGAACGCGCTCAAAATGTTCTATCGTCTGTTTGCAAGATAAAGTTGAATCTGTTCTTACCGATCGGCTTCTTTGTACTCATTGTCAGTCAGTTACTCAGTCTGATTGAGGAAAGTCTACGTCGAATATACGTGGAGCAAGGCAACGAAAAACAGATTTTTTACTAAGGTAAGTAATCCTTTTTTTATATATATTAGTAACAAAAAGAATTTTCTAAATTTATTATATTTTTTGCCATATATTAGCTCATTTTTTCATATAATAATATATTCTAAAGTTTAAGGTTATGTTTTAAGGTTATATTTAAAAAAATATTTTATCAATTGCTAGATAGATAAACATTTTGCTATAAAAATACAAACTTTATTAAGCTATTAATTATAAGATCACAAAATTTTAAGAAATTACATAAAGTTGGACACTGTAAAATGTAGAAACATTTGTCGCACATTGTGATCTTATAGTTAACTAATTTAATAAAGTTTTTATAACAATGTTTTGTTAATTTTAATTTGTAAATTGTTGATATAAAATATTATATTAATCTGCTTCATTATGAGTTTATCTTATAGATCTTTAATATACATATATAATTTATTTATATTTTTTACTTTCTTTGTTTCTTAGATAAACACTTGTCAACGTATTGGACATTTGGCAACATGTCGATGGCAACCATACTTCTGATATGTTAAGGAAGATTATAATCTGTTTATAATTTTTCATAAAAGAAGGAACTACACAGTTATTTAAGATAATTATTTTTTTTATAATATATTAACATAATTTCAACAAAATTTATTGGGTGGGAGTCTATTGACCACGTCGCCGATTGGCCAGTTTAAATGAGGTTCTCTGATTGGTTAATCGTTGCTGATGACCCTAGGCATCGGTCGATATAAGTGGCTGTGATTAATCGTGACGTGGTCAAACGGGACGCTCCCAATTTATTGGGCTGCTTTATTGCAATATTCTACATTATAGGTCTTTTGCTGTCTATATTTATATTTATTAGAGATTTTTTACTGCTTATATTCTCTTCTTACTTTGGACAAGAATAGCGAAAGAAATGACAGTTATTTAAGGTAATTATTTTTTAATATGTTCTCTCTCACACTAGTGGACACTGTGTTAGGTTTGCTTACTTTTAAAAGACACAGTGTATAATTTATATAATTTAAAAACATATATAATAAGTATTATATAACATATGTAATTTATATAATTCATACTATAATTATAATGTATTATATATATATATATATATGTGTGTAAGAAATTATGTATTTCTATCTGGTGTAAGTTGCGTACGATGCTGCTATTGGCTGTTCAATCTGCGCAGCAGCGTGCACAATATTTTCAAATTGGCAAAGCCGTTGCCAAGTAACAAATGTAACAAGGGGGAACATTTTCCCTTTTGGCGAGACCGTGCCGTCTTTGATCTCGAACCGCGCGCAAGATTGAACGTGTAATCTATCTTTCCGTGCTTTATTCATCATCAGAGTCCAATTATTAATTTATAAAAATTGTTCATTTAAATACTACCTTTATTGAATAAATTACGTATTAAATTTATTTACATTAAAGTGAGTGTTGTTTTGAACTGTTAAAAGAAATACAGAAGATATAATATTTTCTATACAAATAATCCTCCGCATTCTGACAACGAATTTACAAAGCGGCTTCATCGAGAAGCTCTCTTACATATATATATATACAGGATGTCCGGTAATAATCGCCCAACCTTTTCATGGGCAGATAGAGCAAGTCAAACCGAATAGTAAAGTCCTTTACCATTTTGCGATTTTCGTAATAATTACCGAGAAATTAATTAACAAAAATTGACAAATCCGAGCGAATACAAACGCGCCGCAAAAAAGATGGCGAGGAAGACGGCCCACCGCTAGGTCGGTCGCTAAATAATAATCGCTAATCTATTGTTCTTATCAACGCTTCTCATCTATGCCCCTGGTAACCGCGAGGCAATGGCGCCTATTTACGCCGCACGCGCTTAGCGACCGTCCTTAGGGCCGTCCTTCTCGCCATCTTTTTTGCAGCCGGCTGATACTCGCGCCGGATTTGCCGATCTTTGTAAATTAATTTCTCAATAATTATTCTGAAAATCGCAAAATGGTATAGGACTTTACTATTCGGTTTGACTTGCTCTATCTGCCCATGAAAGGTTGGGCGATTATTACCGGACACCCTGTATATATATATATTATATATATGTTTTTAAATTATATAAATTATCCACTGTATTTTTTAAAAGCAAGCAAACTTAACACAGTGTCCACTAGTGTGAGAGAGAACATATTAGAAAATAATTACCTTAAATAACTATGTCATTTCTTTCGCTATTCTTGTCCAAAGTAAGAGGAAAATATAAGCAGCGAAAGATCTCTAATAAATATAAATATAGACAGCGAAAGACCTATAATGTAAAATATTGCAATAAAACAGGCAAATAAATTTTGTTGAAATTAAGCTAGTATATTATAAAGAAAAATAATTACCTTAAATTTTGTGACAGGATGAGAGCGTTACTAATAAAATAAATATATCAGTAAAATAAAGTAAAAACATTATTTATTTATTCAATTGTAGTACTTTAAATTTAATTTAATTTTACATTTTTATTTTATGCAATTTTAGATCTAATCTAAAATAAACTTGTAACTAAATTTGGGAAATATATATTTATATTATATTTTTCATTAATACTACAATTGAATAAATAAATAATGTTTTTACTTTATTTTATTGATATATTTAAATACGACAAATAAAAAAATAAAATTTATTCTGTAATAGCTTCTATCTTTATAATATAATATAATAATGTAATTATAAAAAAATTAATTTATTGCACTAGTGAAATGCTGCCTGTTACATTATGAATACCTAATATATTATATATTAATTATATTATTCAACTAAATTTGACATTTTCAAAGACTTGATTAATCTAATTTTATTACTCTTTAATTGTATTATATGTAACAAATATTATACAATTAAAATATAATAAAATTAAATTGATCAAGTTTTTGAAAAATGTCACTATTAATTAAAATAAAAATTTAGGAGTTAATATAGATGACGTTAAATTGACTGAAAGTCGACTTATAATTGCCATAATATTGACTTATAGTCGGCAAAAATGTTGACTTATTGGCTGACTGACGGCCGACTATAGTCGAGTCATTTGTCGGCTGTTAGTTGACTGACAGTCAACTGATAGTCGACTTGGTGCTGTTTGGCAGTAATGTTGAGGGAAATTATTACTATAGTTATTGCATCTCTTTTTCTCTTAATTTTATACATATTATATTATTTATATAATCTCTTAATTTTATATATATATATATATATATATATATATATATATATATATATATTGTATATCATATTAGTTTTCTAAAAAAACTGTAAAACGTTTTATTAAAATCCATAAATTTAATATAAAATACAAACTATGTTTAAAACTAAATAACATAATTTTACTATTTGACTAAATTAAAGTTTATTTTTTCAAAAATCTCTCTTCTTTTTCAATCGTTTATAATTGAAAATTATATTAATATGTGTCTCTCATTATGAAGGAATACATATTTAAGTATATTTATGTCTTTTATATGCAATCATACTTACCTTATATACAGAGTGAGTCTGATAAAAAATTCACTAATTTTTTTCAAAAATGATTAGAGATAAAAGAAAACATCTATTATTAAATTATGTTGTAGAACAAGTAAGAAGACATAAGATGGTGCCATTGGTTTGACTTTGGTTTGACTTTTTCCAAGGTTATATAAAAGTCAATCTAGTTTGTTAAATGGACGCTTATTTTTCTATATAAAGGCTTATTTTTTTTTTTTAACAAATTTATTTCTTTTGTCTCTTTTTTTCTCTTCTTCATTTTCTGTAACTTTTCTTTAATTTAAATTTTCTACAAATTGTCATACAAACTGTCAAAATTTGACAACTGCAGATGACACGCGCGAAGCACAATAATGCACTTGACAACGAGATATTGAGATAACCAATCAGCATCGCGAAAAAGCGATGACAATGTCAATAACATGCCTTTTTTAGAGAGAGATAAAATAAAAATAAATTCAGGGTAAAAGCTTTATAATATGATAATACATACTTCTAACAATTTGAATATGTAATATATTTTTGTATAAATAAATTTAATTTAATTACAGGTACAAAACATATTTTGTACATGTTTCCTTTACTCATTTTAAAAATAAATGAATATTTTAATGAACTAAAAATAGTTTATGGGTTTAAGGTTTTATATAAATAAATTCCTCAAAATATTCTGTGCATAAGACGTTATAAAAGGATATAATGTCCAAAATTTTAATAGTTTACCAGATATATTTTATATTTTACTCAACATAATTTTACATAGTAAATATTCTATTTAGGGGAGGACGTTCCGATGTCCTTGACCTTGATATATGTTGTCAAGGTCATCACCGTCAGTAACGCTTAAAAGGTTTTAGCCGTTGCTCGTTGTTTACTAAAAAGTTACATACAAAAACTGTTAAAAATTGACGTTTTTTGCAATTATTTTATCAAATACTAGAAATTTAAAAAAATGTTTCAAATAAAAGTTGTAAGTCTCTTCAAAATACACGCTTTATATCCTATCCATTTTTATTATACGAGTGATATAGTTGTCGAGAAAAACAACAATAAAGACTATAAAAACCTTATACCTTTTATTTGAAACATTTTTTTAAATTTTCCGTATTTGATAAAATAATTGCAAAAAACGTCAATTTAAAAAAATTTTTGTAACTTTTTAGTAAACAATGAGCGACGGCTAAAACCTTTTAAGCGTTACTCAGGGTGATGACCTTGACAACATATGTCAAGATCAAGGACATCGGAGCATCCTCCCCTAAATAGGATATTTATCTTTTACATAATTATCTCGTAAAATATTCATTTTTTTATTATCTTGTTGAATATTTTCATAAAATTTTTAAAATTTATATATAAATGTCTCAAAATTTTAAAAGCATTTCTAAAAATTTCATTATAAATTTCTAAAAATATATATCAAGTTCTTAAAAATTTAAAAACTTTAATATTACGATTTTTTTCAAATATTTAACATATTTTTAATAAATAAATATATTAGAGATATATTATAGAAAATAATAAATTTCGTGTCAAAACATTTGTTGTATAATCACACATCTATAAAAATACTATTTATATTAAAAAAAGAAAAAGTTGAAAAAGTAAGATTTGAATCTGCAATAATATATAATTAATAATATATACTTGTACTCCGCCGTTTTCTTGAATGCTTGAGAATTTTGCGTTGAGTCATATTTTCGCCAAGAATTATTAAAAAGATAACGCTAACATATTTAAAACGTATCGAAATCGAAAAAGATCTTTCTTAGTCCTCCCCTTGTTAGATTTCTAAAAATTCTAATTGTCACAAAAAATAAGAGATCTATTTTATCGACTAATGATACAAAAACTTGATAAGTTCTTTAAAGTAATTTGTAATGAGAAATGTGAAGGACAGAGGGCGACACTTGAACAGATACTTTATAATAAGGCTGCGAGCTGCGAGTAGACGAGTGACTTATTCGCGCTACTGACTATGAGCGGTACAACTAACAATAAGTCGTCGATCTGTATGTAATGAATATATAATAAATATAAAAATAAAATTAATATCAAATATAATATAATAATAATGAAATATAATCAGTACATATGAAATATAATAATGAAATATCGTAATACATGAAAACTCGGAGTATGCTGTTCGATTGTAAGTGACGCGACTAATTGTACAATAAATCGCCCCTGTACTCGCTGCCTTAAAGATACAACAAATTCTATTAGATTCAGTTCGCACTAATGTACATTTATTTAGTTTTCTATAAATATATAAATCTATACAATATATTTGGTTGATATTATAAAAATAATATAAAAAATATACTGTTTTTCTTTTACATTATACAAAAACTGAATAATATGCAGGCGTATGTATATGTACATGCACGCGTGCGTATTGTGTACTATTATATATATATATATATATATATATATATATATATATATATATATATATATATATATATATATATAGAAAGAGAGAGAGAGAGAGAGAAAGAGAGAGAGAGAAACACATCTGTATATATATTTATATACATAAAGAAAAAGAAAAAGAAAAAATTATAGAGAGAAACCTTGGTCTGACCTTGGCGACGCCACCCAAGATCGATTTGACAGATTCAGTAAATAGATCTTTTGAAATCTTACAACTTTTGTCTGAAACATTTTTTCATAAAACTTACATTTTTCGAGATATTTCAGGGTCTTTTTCCCCACCCCGAATGCGGTGCGGTGCGGTGCGGTGCGGTGCGGTGCGGTGCGGTGCGGTGCGGTGCGGTGCGGTGCGGTGCGGTGCGGTGCGGTGCGGTGCGGTGCGGTGCGGTGCGTATATGTATATTAAATAAATAACATTTGAAAAAATAGTTATAACTAAAAAAATTCTACTATAATACTTTTTTTATTGATACTGTCGATATGTGCGTACATATATCAGTTCGTCGCACAACGTAGAGTCGCTGCATCCGCTGACGTCATGGTGACCCGTCGCGACCCCGGCAAACCCCGGCAACGAAATTAACATAACGATTTACAATTGCTTATATGCACGCACAATCGGTTGGTTTCCGCTCATTGACTTTCTTTTTGCGTATCCGTTTCATTCGTTTTAATAATTTGCTATTAAGGTCATCTTAAAACAATCTACAGTATGCAAGTAAATTATAAACTATATAATAGTCAGGTCATTGTACATACATACATAAAACGCATTTTGATATTTTGTTTTATAGAATGTTCTTATAAAATTTTTATACAAATGTCTCAAAATTTTAAAAATATTCCTAAAAATCTCATTATAAATTTCTAAAAATATATATATGGTACTTAACTTTAATATTACGATTTTTTCAAATATTTAACATATTTTTAATAATTTTAGAAATAAATATTTTTTAAATTAAAAAAATTTATTAATTTTAAAAATAAGCTTTTTAATCTAAAAATGCGAAGAAAAAGAAATATGTTACTAAATTTTTTATTATATATACTATTTTATTTTCTTAGAATTAATATCAAATATAGTTTAAAACGATATTTCGGGCGACAAATGACAATATGTAAATGAACTAACTATTTAATTATGAGCTCATAAAATGACAAAAAATATATTATTTAGTATTACAAAACTTTTCTTTAAAATTATTGAGTTTTACTTATAAATCTTCAGCGCGCCAATTAAAAGTCTTTCTCTCTTAAAATTTTCCAGAGAAACAAAAATTACATATAGTAATCTAAGGCATACAATTATAAGAGCTACGCCCGTTTATAAAAGGGATGGCTAAATGGATATAGGAAGATTCATTTTTTTACTATCTTTCTCTCTTTTTGCCATCACTCCTCTACGACACTCCCATGTTTGTGAACAACCTACGCCTCCATCATCATATAGTTTTTTCAAACTATATTGTCAAAGTCAACTCTCTAAAGCCGTTACAATTTCTATTAAATTCAATCATCTGTATTTGCATTATGTCAAAATAATCTTTTGTAAAAGTTAAATAAATATTTTTACATTCTAAAAGCAAAGAAATCTAATTAAAATTCAAAGAACGTTTGAACTTATGTTAGTATTTTTGTACGAATCGAACGAAGTTTATTTTACTTATATATGTACATCTCAAGAGTGGAACGCAAGAAAAAAAATATTTAAAGATTCTGATCATTAAACATTAATGTGTTGATCGATTATTTGAGACAATGGGAGAATTAATACGAGATTCTGGCCATAAAATTATACAATTTTACTTTTGCCTAGCAACACGATTTGAAATCGAGTCACAGGAGCGAATGATAACGTATACCCGGGTGAGCTTATCTCGGGTTATCTGCTTTTTTTGGTGACAGTAATGAGGACCAAAGGAGCGCGCGGAAAATGTTAACTACGCGAAAGATTAGTGCGGTTGGACCACAGGTCATCGGGCGAGAGATAGATTTACGATTAATCGAATTGACCGCTTTTTAAACACCATTTATTCAAAATATACATAAATAAGAATTAATATGAATATCATTATAAGAGAAAACGTTTACTATTAACAGCTATTAAAAATGTGTTATATACGTGTAGACGTGTAATATGCCATTAAAAATTATTTTTAAACAATTTATAAAATAAATCGTTTTTTTTTTGTATTCATGTATGTACACGCACCGACAGAAATGGTGTCCGTCGGCAACTTCAGGATCACATGCATACACATGAAGTTAGTACATATGTATACGTATGATTTCTGTTGTATGTGTGTAACGCTGAAGTTGTCGACGAACACCATTTCTGCCGGTACCCGTACACATAGAAATAATTTTATTATGTTATTAAAACATACTTAATAGGAATAATAATATAAAATAACGTCTATATACGTCTATATATATAAATATATATATATATATCGTGTGCGTGTGCGTGTGCGTGTGCGTGCATACATATGGGGCAGGGGATACGCGCGCGCGCGCGCGCGCACGCACGCACGCACGCACGCACGAAACACACAAAATTCTTAAATGTTAAATGTTTAAATGTTTTCAAATGTATCATCAATAATTATGGAAAAAAGAAAAGAAAAAAAATGAGATAGAATAATAAGAAAAAAACAAAAGAGAGGAATAAAGAAATGAAAAGGTTATAAAAATAAACTATGTCTTTTAATATAAATTCTATTTTATTGCTGTGATGTGCAATTAATACCATCATATATATATATATATATATATATATTATTAATCGAAACTGTATATTTTCGTTATTGATTTATTGATATACTTTATTTCATAAATCTCGGCTTGGATCATTCCTCTAGGGGTTTCGATAGTATAGAATATTATTGGTAACATTTTTTAAAGTGTTATTAATATTCCAAAAGAATTATATCGCTTATTTTAAGACAGTACAGTTAGTATCATAAATGATAAACGATAGTTAATTAATTTAATTGTTAATTAACTAAGTAAATATTAAATAACAATGTTTTATTTCAAACTTCTAGATATATATAAATTCGTTTCTGTATATATCTGATATCGCTTTTCATGTATCTTCTCCATTTAAAATAATCACCTGCAAATAATCTTCTTGTATATAATGTTACTACTTGAATTTGCGCGCACAATATATAAATAAGTATACATATAAATATATAATAAATTTTTATAAATATATGTATGTTTATAATATTATATATAATAAATATATTATGTATAATAATATATAAAATATATTATATATAATAAATATTTAAATAAATGTATAAATATATAAATATATAAATAAATTGGCCATAAAGAAAATTCTCCAATCTCTCATTTCCACTAAGAAAACAATTTTGGTCAAAGAATAATAATTAAGATAAAACTTTGTTGATTTTATGATCTTATATCTACTAATCAGAAAAGTGTAACAACAAAAAAAGCTACTAATATTTCAGTAAAAATTTGTTTAAATAGAAATCGACTTCAAATTGTGATCAGAATATCTATTATTAACGTTAATATCATATATGCTTTATTTATAGAATATTTGATATATTACGTAATCAATGACATCGTAATCGTATAAAATGTCTCAAATATTATTTTTATAAAGACGTATTCTCATTTTAGTCCTACATCGTGACAGTTTATCAACGAAGTTTCGAAACGGCCTCTATGATATGACAATAGCTGAAGATGACGGAATTATACATGTTTCCATATATTCATGAACATAGTCGTATGCATAGAAAAAATGCATTTGCATGTGAACGAGTATGGGTCTCTTCAGGTCGGTAAATATGTGACTTTATCCACGGAATAATTAATTTTAAACTTGAAGTGTATTTTTTCTGTGTAATTTTAAAACATTCCATTACATACACACATACATATTATGTATAAAATGTATCCTGTATATATATATATATATATATATATATATATATATATACATTGTATATATGTGATATTTTATATATGATATATATAAAGTTTCTAGAAATTCGCGCATCAAAATATTACTATACAGGAAAGTTCTTGGAAACTTAAGTAATAAAAGTATATATGATTTTACAATAGTTTATGAGATATAAGACCTTGAAGCTTTTTTTTATAATTGTCTGTTTATAATTTGCGTATGTATTATATATGACGCACATAACACGTTGTTTAATTTTTAATGACATAAAAAATATTTCATTCAATACAAAAGTTTTAAAAAATATTTGTCTTAAGAAAAATACGATTCTTATTAATGAATTAAAATTATGTCGGGATATAATAAAAATTTTTTTAAATTATTTTTATGTCCGAACATAATTTTATTTTCATAAATTAACATTTATATAATTATATAAGCCTTCATCTTGAATAATAAAAATAAAAAAATTAGAATATATAAAAATGTGTTAATTTTTTTTTGCATAAAAGTAATTTTATATATTACAACATAATAATTTACAATACAAATAATTCTGGATATTAACAAAAAATAATTTATATATTACTTTAAATCTTAATAAAAATTTACAAATTTTAAATTACAACATAATATAAATTACAAAATATAAAAATCAGATTTATTTGCAACATTTGATAATGTACATTTTTAATTGTATGTATTAAAAAATTATTTAAATCTTTAATATTTTGCCAATATATAATAGAAATAAATTATATTTCAATCAGCATATAATAATAATGCCGTAAAACTTCTATTCGCCTATACTTTTAGGATAAAATTTACTTTCAATATAATTTTAAATAGTTTTCTTATGTCTGTACATAATAATAATATTTCCAAATAATTTCTTTATTTATTTTAAACCAAAAATTGTTAGCTTTTTACTTATTTTTAGTTATTTTTAGTTTTATACTTTAAATGTTTTCTTCTCTAAAAAAAGGCTTGTTATTTACAATTGTTGCCTTTTTTCCGCGAAATTAATTGATTGTCTCGTTGTCAAATGTGTTCTGATTTGTTTCACTCGTGTCATTCGTGTCTATCAAACTATCAATTTTGGCAGTTTGTGTGAACTTGCAAAAATAAAATAAAATTGAAGAAAAAAATTAAAGAAGAAAGAAAAGAGAGACCGAGACAAACGGAAAAAGGTCTGTATGTATATACATATATGTATGTAAGCTATAAGTGAATTACTTATACATATATATATTACATATATATTTTATATATTATACATATTACATTTTTTGTGGTTTTTACGTTTCTATTAAATACTTTTTGAATTATAAGACTTGAAAATTCTAATATTTCGATATAAAATACAAAATATCTTACAAAACATTTAGGTCGTAGTAATCTTATCTTAATACTTTTAGGCACAGAATAATAATAATTAATTAGTGTAAGTAAAATACATAGTTCCTTTTAAGAAAAAGTATGTTACATATAGTTGTTGCAAATTACAAATTTTTTTTTAATGGCAACTATGTGTTTTAACCAACCGATACGTCTCATTATTCTGTACATAACCGTATTAAAATAAAATTATCAAAAATTGAATGTTTTACAAGATTTTTTTTTATGTTAAAATACTAAAAACTTTGAAACTTTATAATTCAAAAAGTTCTTAATAAAAAAATACTTAGTTATAGTGTTTTAAAAAATTCTTGAAGTAAGTTACAAGAATATGCAATGAAAAAGGGGGAGTTCGATTTAAGAAATTCAAGGTAACCTTTAAATGACTATCCAAGATCAAATCAATAGTATCATCTTATATTCCCCTTTGAACCAAACAACTTTTTTCTAAATCATTTTTCCGTATCTGTCATATTTTTCGAGATATTTGTCTGAGAAAATTAAAAATAAACATTCTAAATATGTATATGTATATATATATATGTATATATATATATATATAATATATAATATATATATTATAGAAAGATTTTTCTTAAATTATATTGGCGCGCGCATAGCGCGCGCTTTGTAATATATTCAAGTGCTATTAAAAAATAAAGCAACGTGTCATAGACGCACATATGATTCATAAACAAGTAACTATATAAATGTATATTGACCGGCTAATTCCCCATAAATTCTTATATCTCAAAAACTGCAGCTTTGAATAAAAAAAAATAAACTTAATTGTCGGTATTCATAATCCGTGTTCTTATACTTCAGATCTTACAATAGTTTTAAGTCATTTTAAGACTCCGTTCAGCCAATTAGGTGGCCAAATGAAATCTTAGTCTTCCTTAAAACAATTTTTAATATAAGAACGAACTATAAATACCGGCTAATGTTTAAATATTATATCATATTTTTAAAATAAATTTTACTTTATAATAATATCGATAAAACTTGATAGAATTTTATCAAAAAGAGAATATTTAAAACAGATAAAATAAAATAAAATAAAACGAAATGAAAGAGAATAAAATGGAACAGAATCTGCATATACATATGTGTGTATGTGTACAAGTATGAAATAGATTTAAAGTAATATAAATATAACTATAGTAGATAAAGAAATAAAATATAATAAAAGATATAAAATTTAAAAAGAATTTTTTATGTAATTATATATATACATATATATATACATATATATATATATATATATATATATATCTATTATTCTCTCTATACATATCGAATTTATTTTGTAATATCGTTATCAAGGAAACCTATTTCGTAAGACGAATGACGAATGTCCCGATAAAATTTTTTGGGCTACAAAACAAAAACATTACAGGGTCATCGAGGTCTCAACGTCGATAAGATTATTGACGTCGAATGGTTATAAGTGCATCGGTTATGTAAAACGATACGATGAAACCAAGATGAATTCTTGGACGACATAGTGATATATTAATATGGCAATTATTAAGTCTATTAACATAAGAATTGCGTCAAAATGCAAAATCTAAGATCTATCTTTCATTTTGACTGTTTCTTCGCGTTTATTGATGATCAAAAGACGTGATTAATGAATATAATATAAAGTGATTAGTCATTGGCCGATACTGCGCTATCAAAAAGCAGGGAGTTAAACTTCGAATTCCGATCTATAACTTCAACTTTCGATTATTTCGTTCTTATTATTAAAATTCAATCTAAATTTTCAGTGCAAAATTTGAATGATTTCGGTTTTTTTATCGTCCAGTTAACTTTAACGTCGGTTTAAATTATATCTTCATCTATTTTTCAGAACTTATCTGAAAGATGCTCATTTCTACCAACGCAATTTAAATTTAGTTATTGGTTAACTTGCAGGATGATAACATCGACATTTCTATTATATTGTATAGTGTATAGAATAATTGTATCGTTAGAAATTTTAAGTTAAGTAACGATTAAACTATGTTGGTAGAAATAGACAAGAGACGATAATAGTTTAAACCGAGGTTAAAGTTAACTGATGTTGGAGAAACTGGCACTTATACGAGTAGTAATAATTGAGACCATATGGCGAGACACACCTACAGATCTAAACAATTCTGCGTGTTCGTGCATAATTAATTATTACAATATGTATTTACATTAGCAATCTTGCAAAAAAGTGTGTTTAACCTACTGATTAAAGGGCATAGGTGTATGAAGTAAACCATGTATACATACAAGTAGTAGACTAAAGAAGAACAGCATAAAACTAAAAATTAACAAAATATTCGCACACATATTCTGTCTCTCTTTTTTCTTTTATATACAAAGTATCGTCTCTCACTAGAGTACTTATTGTTAGAATATCTCTGTTTCTTTTGATGATACAAAAAAAAATCAAAGGCGAAAATTATTCGATTCAAAGGGACATATTAATATCTTGATAAGCAAAAATCTTTTTTTAATCTTTTTTTTGAAAAAAAAAACTGTAATAAAATTTATTGTATGATCAATACATCATGTTTTAGTACAAAGATGTACTTTTTAAAAAAAAGATATATTTTTCGAGCGATGATCTTGAAATCTTGTAAAAGATGATATTAAAAAAAACTTTTGCTTGTCAAAATAATAGTCCCTTTGAATTAATTAATTTTCGCATTTGACTTTTTTTTTATCGTCAAAAGAAACAGAGTTATTGTAAATTATAAGTGCTCTAGTTACAGAGAACACCTTATATAATAAATAATGTACATAATATATATAGAAAGTGTAGCATATTTAAGATATTGTTGGTAATTTGGAGTACCACGAAAAATTATTATAGTACCATTTATTAACAAATATTCGAATTAAACAGAAATTCATATAACGAAATATCTAAAAATGCTGCCCGGAGTGCTAATATTTTATTATAACTATAGCAAGTAAGTTTGTGCAAATTCGAAAATTAAAACCTTTTTGATGAACTTTTTTAAATCCCTATTATTGTTTTACTACTAATTGTAAGTAATTTTTATAATGTTTATATTAATTAGTTCGTGTATAGATTACTTTTGACAATTGTTTTTAATTTTTGTGATTTATTAATGTATTTTTTTCTATTTGAATTTGATGTAAAATGGTATATTTCTAATTTGAAATATTTAAAATGATGCTAATGTAGGGCTGCCATATCGAGCCACAAGGCGACCAAACAAGGATGAAGACCGGGGGGAGAGAGGGGGAAGTCAATAGGTTATATCGTGTCAAGGTAAAAACAAAAATTTATTCTTCATTTTTTTTCTCAATATAAACATATATATATATATATTCTTTACTTCTTTTTCTCAATATAAACAAAAATATATTCTTTACTTTTTTCTCAATATGAACATAAATATACTCTTTTTAACATAAAAATGTATTCTTAATATTTCGAATATTTATAATCGTCGATAAGTAAGCAAACAAAATAAAAAAACAAAAAAATTTTACTTTTACATTACAATATTTACTTTTTTCAAAATATATAGACTCTATATATATTTTATTATTCTATATTATAGAGCAATGTCTATTTTTTTATTATTATTTTATTTTTGTGGTTAAAATAAGATATAATTTAATAGTTTAGCGGATTGACCGGGACATTTAGTGGCTCGACCGGAACGACTAAGACTTGTTCTTTAAACCGGGACATGTCCCGGTGTACGTATGGCAGCCCTATGCTAATGTAATGTACGTAATGTATATAACATATCTTGTGAGAATTCAGTCACATTAGAACTTTTCACTTTAATAATCAAGGTGTTACGTGTTTCTTTGGTGAAATATGCTTTAGTGATGACGTAGAAGTAAATTATGGATGCTGTGTAGCCATAGATGCAAACTGAATGAATGTGCTGGTTTTGACAGAAACATTTATATGTGTGATTTACTGTAAATAAAAAATATTATTATAATTTAAAATACAATATTTTAAAAATTATCAACATTTTTTTTAAATTTTGCTTACCTATTCAAATGTTAGTTTAAGTTTTTGATTCTGATTTCCTAAAGTCCTAAAGAATAAGAAATCTGTTGTTTCTGTTTTTTTATAAGAAATGATTTGTTTGTGAAAAGAGTATTTTAAATTTCATGAAAAAGTACAAATTTAGTTCCAAAATTATAAAATAAAACTGATATTCCAAGTATGCTGCGCTGTTTATTTCTTATTTTCTCTCTCCCCTCTCTCTCTCTCTCTCTCTCTCTCTCTCTCTCTCTCTCTCTCTCTCGAAAATTCTTTCCCCAAAAACAAAATTATTTGGGAAACAACGAACTATAAAAATTATTTTCCATCTATATATCTTTTGTTTGAAGAAATATAAAATTATATGCGAATCTAAAAATACCGAAAAAATCATTCTTTAGTGATACATATATAACTCAGATACTTCATCATGTTTATTTATAATGTTAGAGGAAAATAAATTTTTTAGAAAAAAATGATAATTTATTTAAATTATTATTTAACTTAATGGACTATTTCCCGATTTCAATAATTTTGGTAATTATCCCCTCTCTCCCCCCCAAAAAAATCATTACCCTAAGTAATGTTTGCAAGATTTTAACTAGCGCTCATTGTTTATTAAAAAGTTATTAACAAAAAAGGTATAATAAACAATATTACTCTTATATTGGAATACATTAATAATTTTGATCTTTCTTCGCGTAGAATAGGATAAGTATCGGCGGGAGGAACTCCCACTCTTCCTCTGCACCCCTATCCCGACAAAAATCTAACCCAACCCATATTACTCTCATATTAGTGAATAATTTTGATCTCGCTTCGCGTGGAAAGTTAAAAACTCATATGAAACCGTACAATGATAAATCTTGCTTCGACTGAAAACAGGAGTAGTTTAGACTTCGCTTCGTGAAAAGTTGAAAACTCATAAAGAACTGTACGATAAAGTCAATGAGTACCTATATGTCCACGTAGGTTTTCAACTTTCCACGCAAAGCGAGATCAAAATTATCAACGTATTCCAGTATGAGGTTAATTTTTTGTGGGGCTCCGCCTCTCCCCCGTCTTTCTTGTAGGATTATTTATACATTATAAAATGTATTACACATTATAAAATATATTATACATTATAAAATATTACTTAATTTTCCCTAAGGACGAATAATAACATTTCATTTTTTAAACTTTTTTATTAATAACTTTTTTGTGGGGCTCCGGCTCTCCCCCGTCTTTCTTGTAAGATTATTTATACATTATAAAATGTATTACACATTATAAAATATATTATACATTATAAAATATTACTTAATTTACCCTAAGGACGAATAATTACATTTCACTTTTTAAACTTCTTTGTTAATAACTTTTTAATAAATAACGAACATCTAATACAGTCGGACTTCTTATCCTACGACATTTTCGGTCCGGAATCTTCCCCTTAAACCTCTGATCCTACGACAAAAATTTGAGAGTGGGGGTATCATTTTTTCGCGGTTGTAGCACGAGAGGATTTTTTGTCGTAGAATAAGAGGTTTCGTAGCATAAGAGGGTCGTAGGATAAGAGGTCCGACTGTACTTTCACAACATTACTCAGAATGATGATCTTGATAACATTAATACCAAATTTATTCAAATCGGGAAATGGCCCATTAAGCTAAATAATTACCAAAAAATAATTACAAAATTTCAAATTGAGATTTATTTAATTTTGATATAAAGACCAAAAATATTGACGCTTTGTGCATAATAATCAGTTTTATAGAAAACTTGCGAACTTTTTTTCAATAAACTTACATATATTTGCAAACATATTGCTAATATTTTCCTAGAGGAAATATATATATAGTCTATGATAACATTTAAAAAATTTGTTAGTACAATTTTATGAAATTTGTTCAAAGTTTTTAAAAATATAAGATTTAAAAATAGTAGAATTAATTTAACTAAATACTTTAATCGCAAAATTATAAGTTTTGATTCAAAATCATATCAATACGAAAAACACATTACATTCGTAATTCGTATATTTAATTAGAATATCTAACGAAATGTATCGATAACATAAAGCGTCGTGACTTTGATTCTCTTAACGCGTGTGCATGATGGCACGTTAAATGCAGTCATTGCCCTAACCGAACCAAACCGAACCGACCCGACCGGCCGGCCGGCCGGTCCACCGCCACCTGCGCCATTCACGATCAACCAATCCCTGTGTCGCCGAAACCGCGTGAAACCATCGTTCTTCCCCGTACCTCTTCTTACCATACTCGTAACATACCATGCCAACGCGGCAGGGACCGAGGCTGGGCACCACCAGATACCGCACAACTCGATGGCTTCTGAACTCAACGTCAACGTGTGCTCCCGTGCGCACTTCCCCCAGCTTCCAGAAAACCCCCTCCTCCCCACATAGCGACAGTGAC
Organism: Anoplolepis gracilipes; assembly: GCF_047496725.1. NCBI lineage: Eukaryota > Metazoa > Arthropoda > Insecta > Hymenoptera > Formicidae > Anoplolepis > Anoplolepis gracilipes. The sequence continues at coordinate 4,684,142 of NC_132975.1, forward strand.
GATGGCAGTGCGTGTGCGCACTGCACGACACGATAGTAGATAGTAGGAGAGCGCAGTAACAGCGCAGTAGTGAAGAGTAATAGTGGAAGTGGTAGGTAGGTAGGTAGGTAGGTAGTACGTAGTAAGTAGGTAGGTAGTAGTAGTTGCGACGGCGCACTGGTACAGAAACATGGAGGAAGGAGAAGTTGATGATACGTTGCCAGCCGGTCAACGCGCAACGCTGCCGCTTACAGTTCAGTTCGCTTCGATCGGTCAAAGTGTATCGATGTTGTTTGTGTAGTTTGTTCTTTCTCTTCCCGTTTTACGTTTGCTCGTGCTTTTACTTACGACGTAATGTATTTGAATTGAAGAAAGAATAAAAGAAATAAATTGATAATTCGTTTCGTTCACAGGAAAGATGATTCCTTCGCGATTAAAGAGACGTGATATTTCTAGACACATTTTCTCTTCACGCGTTCCTACAAATTTAAACTGATCGTATATCCGGTGCCAAGGCCTTTATCTCCTCTCCTCTCCTGTCGTTCTATTCGTTTCTACTCCTGCCTTCTCTACTCGCTCCTCCCTTCTCTCTGTTTCTCGCTATCTTTCAATTCCACCACCTTCTTCTCCTTCTCTTCCTCGATATCGTGTGCTACATGCTTCCGGCTGACAGTGCGCTTTTTAGGCCTGCGCGTGCGGCTCGCGCGATGGACGTCGCAGTCCCTTCCCTCCTTTCCTTCCCCCTCTTCCAAAGACGATTCTCTCGATGAACTGCAGATCTCCCCGACGAGCGAAGAGGGTGGAGTCCGTCACGGACGTTTCATACGAGATCGTGAGGCGTTTACGATACAAGGATGGCAACGACAACGACGATGACGATAACGATGACGATGACGATGACGATGACGATGATAAAGATGAGGAGAACGAAAACGAAAACGAGAACGAGAAGAGTATTTCGAGTATCAGATCCTATGCGCTAAGGGACAGGCGCCATGTCGTCGTTTTCCTCTTCAAGCCGATCGATCTTCCTCAGCGGCGCAATGTGCGCGCAGCTGGTATAAACATCTCCTCGGCAGCAAGTAAGTGAAGATCGAGCTAAACTGAAATCAAGACACTTGATCTAAGTGATTTACTTCAATTTCGTCCAATATTTTACCATACATAAAAATATGTATTCTTTATCTGCTGATGTGTAGAAATAGCTCACATTATATATATATATATATATATGTGTGTGTGTGCGTGTGTGTGCGTGTGTGTGCGTGTGTGTGTGTGTGTGTGTGTGTGTGTGTGTGTGTGTGTGTGTGTGTGTGTGTGTGTGTGTGTGTGTGTGTGTGTGTGTGTGTGTGTGTGTGTGTGTGTGTGTGTGTGTGTGTGTGTGTGTGTGTGTGTTTATACATCCATCTTTTCTAGTTTAAATTTTTGTTAATTTTAAAACCTGTATTTTTAACTTTTTTATAATTGAATTTTTTTAGCAGTTTTTCTTAATTTTCCCATCATAAAAATAACCTCGTAAACGCAAAAAAGTATTCTCAATCGCATTTATACGATCTACGATTACAATAAAATATGTTTTCCACAGTTTTTATTTGTTATTAATTGTGATCAAACTAAATTTATAACTTTTACTAAGTATTTTCTTTTAATTAATCTCTCCTCGAAGATAGTTTTTTTGGTCACTATACAGGAACTCTCGTATATACTGCACGTTTTTCTTTAGTCTTGATTCTTCTTTTTAACACAGTTTTAAGTTTCACTATTTTATGTTTTATCTTTTTTTCTTACTAAATATTGTTTGTTCTTGATTATTGATCTTTATAAGTTTGTAATTAAGTTTAGCTCTTATATATATATATATATATATATATATATATATATATATATATATATATATACACATATAGTACGTGCTCCAAAAAATATTACTCTAATTTACGAAAACTCTAAGCATTTATATAAAACACCGGCTACAAAGATTTTATAAGAAGTCTTTTATAAAAAGGCTGTTTTTATGAAATTTAACACACAAATACTTTAAACACATACATATATGCATATTTATATAAACAATTTCTTTTACATCTTAATATTTTATAATCTTATGAAACTTTTTTATTCTGCTAACTGTGCTTTCGGTTATACTAAATTGTTTTTTTAAGTTTTTTTTAAATATCTTGCTGTAAAAATATATAATTGGCACATTGTTAAAATTTTTTAAACATTTTTTTCAAATTATTAAAAGTACATTATTTCCTTCATGTACGACTTTTCATTTATCGTTTATAATGCATACCATAAACGACGATAAATTAATATGTCTGAAAATTGCTTCTGAAATATTTTTGTACTTATTGAAGCACGAAAAAGCTATTTTATTCTATAACAATTCTATATTATATATATATATATATATATATATATATATATATAATGTAATATAGAATTGTTATAAAACAAAATAGGTTTTTCGTGCTTCGATATATACACATATACTCACATATATCATCTGATAATTTTTTATTTTTTTACGTTTTTCATTTACGATAAATTTTTATTGACTGTAATTTTAATTACACAACCATTTATTTATATTATATTTGAGTTTCTTTAAAAAATAAATATAAATCATAAAAATTGCGAAATTTAACAAGAAGTCCATAAAATTAATATTTTTGCGTAATATCAAATTAAAAATATTGTTTTACGTATTTATAAATAACATTAATAAATAACATCTTTAAATAGTATTTTTAACATTGCAGTATTTTAATATTATTGCTTTCTTTAATATTATTTTGTTATCATATAATATATAATCTTAAGAATTTTGCCATATAATTATATCGTTTATTTATTATATAATACTTTAGATTTATGTTTTTTTATCGTAAATATTTTATCGTCATCATACTTTGCAAAATCAATATTCTTAATGTTGATCTAATTTAATTAATTTATTTATTTGTAATTTATTTACTTATGCTGTTATGATGCGATTTTATAATGCTGTACATATTAATTTCCTTTCTTTATAGCCTAATATATAAAAGTGTGAAACGTGTGAAGTATATGTAATGATTTTAAAAAAATAAGTATTTTTGGCACGAACACCGGTTCGAAGTGTAACTCGTTATCAATTACATAATGGCAAGATAATGCGGTCGCCACGCGGTTTTAACAAAGTTTTCTAAAGGAAATCAAAGAGTTAGATATCAGATTGTAGGTCAGATGTACGAAAAATAAGTTGATATCTACATTGAATTTGCATTATTTCGTATTAAATTAAACTTAATTTTTAAAAAGTTTTACAAAATTAATGTGAAATTTAACAAAAAGTTATAAAAAATATGCTATTAAAAAATATCTACTTAAAATTTATAATTTTGCGAATGAGAAATACATGTATAATTTTGCAATACTAATTTTGTAGGAAACTTGTAGAAATTTAATTATTATCCATTTTAATTTAGCACTTTTTTTCCTTAAAAATGTAATTCAATTTTGTCAATCGTACAGTACTATTTAATTTATAATAATTTTAATAAATAATTTAATAATTCATAATAAATTTGATAATTTTTTTTTAATTGTCATTTTTATTGCATGCATTTTTATTTTTATTTTCTTTTTAAGTAAAATTTCAATTTTTCTTTAACTTATCGTTTATCTCAATTTGTATTTTTTTATAACGTTATCTTGTATAAATTTATTGTTCTTTTACATGATCTTTCTATTTATTTTTTAAAATAAAAATTTTATTTAAGCTTGTCCGTTTATCAACATTTAATATCATTTGTGTAATTGTGTAGTTTTCATTTAGTATATTTAGTGTATCTTTCACTCTCTATATTTGTAGCTTATATATATATATATATATATATATATATATATATATATATATATACACTAAATATACTAAATGAAAACTACACAATTATATAAATGATATTAAATGTTGATAAACGGAACAAGCTTAAATAAAATTTTTATTAAAAATAATATATATATATATTTAATATATATTTATTTTATAATATATTTTATATATATATATATATATATATATATATATATAATTATTAAATTTTCTAATTTTCTAAAATTTTTTAAATTTAGAGTTTACAAATATTTAAAAATTAAAGTAGCTATTAAATATAATTTTAAAAAATTGAAGAAATTGTTAAAGTAAATAAATTCAAGAATAGAGATAATACGCGTGTGCATTTAATCTTAAATAAAACTAATTAATATCAAAGAACAAAAATGCAGAGAAATGTAATCAAAAATAGAATATCTTTCAATCCCCTTTGAAACCTCCCGCATTGAACGAATTTCACTGAAATAAACGACACACCCAGTAGTAGTGGCGTTATGTTTAATTATATTAACCACGCGTTACAGAGCAGTATTCCGTGAGTCATTCCTGTGACATATATATATATTCCTTCGCATCACCCTGATTCGTTAACTTTTTACGAGCATTTCTACTTTATTATGTTTCTCAATGCACTCTTAAATCATTTTTTGTCAATTACAGTTACAGTTAATAATAACATTAAATTATAGACAATAATAGATAATAATGCTAACTAATAATTGTAACAATAGAATTATTAATATATTTCTTATGCGTATAACAGAAGATTTAAAAAAGTAAAACTTAATAATTAATTAAATTTACGATTATTTAATTAAATTATAATTATTAATCGTGAATATAAAATTTTGAAAAAAAATAATTTTATGTGATAAATTATATATGATAATTTACATAACTTGGATTTATTTTTACTTTATTTATTTCAATTCTCATATATACAATATATATACATATATATATATATATATATATATATAGTGTGTATGCGCGCGCGTGTGCGTGCGTGCGTGCGTGCGTGTGTGCGTGTGCGTGTGCGTGTGCGCGCGCGCGGGTGCGTGTGCGTGTTGTGTTGTGTGTGTGTGTGTGTGTGTGTGTGTGTGTGTGTGTGTGTGTGTGTGTGTGTGTGTGTGTGTGTGTCACTTTAAATTTTTTTAATAAATTTTTGTTTTAAAAAAAATTAATTTTATGTGCTTTTATGCGTATATGTAAAAAGGCTCTCTTTCTTTTCCTTCTTTTCTTTTCCTTTTTCTTTCTCAAGCATAAATTGGAATTCTTTTATTCCAATTTAATCATAAATAAAACAAATAGAGTTTTTCTAGTTCCAATAAAATATTATTTATACACGTTAATATTTGTCACATATTTTATTACATTTTCGCTATACTGATATATTTATTTACAAACTGAAAATCAATTTTTAATATAGAAAATTAAAGCCACCCACCTATCTTATCGAAATAGTCAAATAATTCATTCCTCGATAAGCAAAGCATACAATGTAAGCATGTGTTTTCTCTTTTTTTAAAGTACAATCTAATCATATAATCATTAAGATATTAGTTACATTAAAAAACATTTCAGCAAATACATATAATTATACAATTATACAAGATCTCTTCATTTAATCTTTGTTCAATTATAGATGAATGTTATATCAAATGTTTGATAAATATAAAATATTAAATATATAAGATTAAAAAAATAAATAATAGATATGTAATATTACATTAAAATCTCGATTCTTTTTCTTTACCATCTCTTAACGCATATATGATGTGTGAATATCTGCGTATGACATACTGCATTCGACTTGAAAATGCTTAACTGCATATGTAAAGGTATGACTTTTAGTGTGACTTGTTGGAGTGCGAACGATGAATGGTAACATGCTCTTATCCTACGCCGGATAGACGAGCTATCGGCTTGTTTGCTTGAAACACGTCGAGAGCCACTGCCACGTATAACGCATGCGCGAGTGCGGATAGTCTGGCGCCAGCAGGTGCGGCTAAATATAGCTTATGCAACGGTATCTTTCCCCGCTTAGTCGCTTGATTCCCTCTACCTTTTTCTGTTTCTTTCTCTCTGGTTAAAAAAAAACATGATTAATATACAGAACATAATGCATAAATGTATTTTATAAAATTTTTGGACTTTGCTAGACAGTTCATTAGTTTGTTGCATATTAACTTATTCTATAGAATGATTGAGATAGTTATTTTCCAACCTAACCCAATCTGACCTTCACCTAACCTAACTTAATCTAATCTAACCTTAACAAAAAACATGTTCTTTATATCGATATTATTTGGCACTAATATATTCGCAAAAATATATCTTATTTTTTTGGTGTTTTACATAAATAAATGTAAAAAATAAATATATTAAATAAATAAATACAACATCCTATTTATAAAAGGATAGGATTAATTATTTTCCAAAATGTTGTCTAGCTTCAGAAGAAATGATGTCCTTGGCAATTTTCACAGACATATTTAGAATAAAATCTTTTCATTATATATATATATAAATTGAAGATAATAATATATAATAAAATTGTTAATTAGTACAATAATTATATTGTGTCGTATCATAATTATTTCATACATATATATATATATATATATTTGTTTATTTTTTTATTTATATTTATATTACATACATATATGGGTATAAAGTAAGTCAAAAAAAGAAAGCCGCACGATTCGATATCTAACTTTTCTGTAAATATAACAAATAATAAACTGCGTAACTATTACTTTTAATATAAGTAAAAATTGTAATTCTTTTATCTTTTTATTACTATACCTAAGCTTATGATTTTATAAATCCGCCGACTCATTTGCCTATTTTAATATACGTCATTCATATGATATGACATATTGACCAACACACTTCATTTGCATGTCCAACAAACATGAAGCTTCAGTCGCGTATCTTGTGTTTTATAACCCGACATTTCCATTCATTTAGCATCCATTTTATTTCGTATTTCTATAAAATCAAAGGTCTCGGCAGTTAATCGTGAGCTAGGCTGGTTGCAGGCAGACTCGATCGACGCAATATATACAATGTGTCGAAATTTTTTCGATAATTTTTCCAATAACTTTTAAGAATTTTTTCTTTTTAGCAACTGTCAAAAAATTATGAAATAATATAAGGTATTATTACTTTTTTACTACTTGTTTTATTATCTTTTATACATCATATGTCCAATAGAAGGGAAGAGAGGAAATATTTCAAGTATAGCTTTTTTGATTAATTCTTTCTTTAGAAAAAAAATTTTATAAAAAATTCTTTATTGCGCTTTTTGGGTTTTATTTATTTAATATGTTTTTATAAATTTCTTTTTTAATTATTTTATTTTTATATATTTTTTTTTATATATTTTATACATATTTTATATATTTTATGCATACAAAATATTTCTCAAAAATACGAAATGCGAGTACTTTTTTAACTACAATTTTTTTATTAAAAAATTGAACATAAATCTGTTAAAAAATTAATTATTGACATTGTTTATTTTGAGTCTTCTAATAGTTTATAGATTTTTTACAATATGTATATTCTTTGAAGCGCAACAGATGTTTTTATATTATTTTATTATTATTCTATTTCTAATTATAGTTTCTTTAATGAATTTCTCTACGTAATATTTTTTTAATTAGAAATGACTGAAAACTTGAAAAATTTGCTATTTAACATGCTAAAACTATTTTTGTGACGAGTCGTTCTATTATTTCAATATTTTCAGTTTCAATTAATAATATCTTGATGAGAAATGCATGCTTGCTTAAAGAATTTCAAGAATTTAGTTTCAGATGCTACCGTTATCAAACGGTATTCTATAGACAGAATAATTCTTAACTTATACCAGAAAACATTTTTCTTCGACATAATATTATACTTAAAAAAGACTTAGAAATTATGCATTGGATGGTTTTTAAAAATCTTTTTGGGAATATCTCTTTTTAAAAACATACGTTTGTCTTTCATTATTTAAAATTATAATATTTCTGATTGTACACAAGATATGCTAACCACCGCACAATCTTTTAAAGGGATGCCGAACTACCGACCGAGTTCTAGCCTAACAAAACAATATATTTGCTTAATATAAAAGTTGTAATTTCTACACATAAAGTAAAATAGCTAAAAAAAATGTTGTGCTGCACAACATTTTTTTTTAAGCAAATATTTTTTATCTAGGCTTCTAAGCTCATTTTTAAAAATTCACAAATATTCTTTCATGCAATTCTGACAGGGGAAAACCTATTTTTACTTTATGTGTATAAATTACAACTTTTATATTTAAGCAAATATATTGTTTTGTTAGGCTAGAACTCGGTCGGTAGTTCAGTATCCCCTTAAGTGCGGATTTTTTGACCAATTCAAAGACAATTTTTATTCAACGAAAATATCAAGGAAGATCGTCTTTTGCAAACTTAAAATTTTCGCTATAATATATCTTTCTAAGCTTTAAATTAAAATTTTATTAAAGTAAACTGTGCCTGAAATTAACTGAAGAATAATGTGATATGTTAATCTTTTAACTCCACAAAATTTAGTTTGTGAAACCCTTTTTTTTAATCATTTATAACTAAAAAATTATTGTTGCTCATTTTCGCTCAGAAAAAATCATCTCCAAATTGGTCAGAAAATCTGCTTATATATATGTATATATATATAATCTATAATCAATCAATAATAAATATTTTAATGTGACTAATTATTGTACATAATCAGTATTATACACATTACATCTAAAATGTGTGTAAGTATATATACGTATAAAATTTATTATATATATATATATATATATATATATATATATATATATATATACAATGTTACACACACACACACACACACACACACACACAATAATTAATTTTTTCAGAAATTCGTATTCAATTTTTTAATAAAAAAACTTGTAGTTGAAAAAAACACCACTCGTATTTCGTATTTTTGAGAAATATTTTGTATGTATATACAAAAAATAAAGAAATTTATAATAAAAATATATTAAATAAAATAAAAAAGCGTAATAAAATGTAAATAACGTAAAATGGCAAAACTATAAAAACGATATACTATAACAATATACAACGATATACATTCTAAATAATTTGTTAGTTATAAATTATATATATATATATATATAATTTTTTAAAGTAAGAGGAAACATGCGTGTAACGATTTAAATATATCATTACTCATTCAAAATAATTATGTATTTTTATATATACGAAAAAATAATTCAATCCTTTTTTTAAATAAAATATATACGAATTTTAAATAGAATGTATACAGAAATTGATAAAATTTTTATTTTTCTTTATATAATTGTTTTACATTTTATATATATAATCATGCATAGAAAAGAAATATGAATTATTTTGTTTAACATCAAAGAAAATTTCAAGCAGGTTACATTTGAAATCGACAGCAGTGCTAAAATTATCGATATATTGATACAGATTGATGTTGGCTTGAACAAGTGTTTTTTAATAGCTTATTAAATATCTCATTGAAAATGAGAAAAACCCTAAGATCAATATATTAATGTACGCCATTGTATTCACGTTTATTTGTCTATAACTTTCTATATTTATTAATTCTGTCTGCAACTAAAAAATTTTAATTTTTTTTTACAGACACAAAGAATTATAATTGTAAGGTGAATGAGAAAAAAAATGTATTTATGCTAACATGTATCTTTCTTTGGGCAAAAATTTTGGACAATTATTTTGAAGAATAACAGCGCAAATAAAATTTATTCATAAATATATTTAACAAATGCAACCATTCTTTTAAGGTACGTATTATCAGCCAATTACCAATTTAAAGAGATGCGATTGTTAATTGTTTGATACCACCTAATGTATAATTTGTATATTTAAATAATGTTTAGTTGCTATTACTTAGCTTTATTTAACTCACGGATTATCAAAACAATTTTTTAATTTAGTTTATTAAGTATTTTTAACTTAGTTTATTATTCTTTTTTATTGAATAGAAATTACTCTTTCCATATATCGTTTTTTATATTACAAAAAATAAACAGAGAACTACAACGTATATGTGTGTGTGTGTGTGTCTGTGTACATACACACACACACACACATTAATGTTGATTAATATCTGTATTAAAATTTACTGATTTTTGTAAATAAAAAAATAGTATACAATATAGTGTCTAAAAATTATAACAAATATATAAAAAAAACTAAAGAAATTACAAATGTAATATTATCACATGTTATTTTCATGCCATAGGTATATGTATATATATCTTAAAAGTCATTCTGATCCGACGACTAGTTCGGGACTCACTTTCACGAATATCACCATGACGACGACACCTGCATATAAATGCAGGCATCGTTCATTACTTGTTCGAATTTTTGTGTAATATTTAAGCGTGGCTGCCGGAACAGAATGAAAAAAGTAAATGAGATACCTCTCTGACTTTGTTTTATTTAATCTCATTTTAATATCTAAATTTCTTTTTTTTATATACATATTACTATAGATTCTGTATTATTTATTAATATATATAAATATAATTATATATTTTATCAATATATAAATATATTAATTGAGAAAAATGTTTAATAATTACAAAAATGTCTTTTTTATTTATAAAATATTTACTTATTAATTTTTGTTTATCCTAGTAATTTTAATAAGGTTTAAATTGTCAAACCAGGACCAGACATTCAAAAAATTAGGAGAAGCAAGCAGAGTACAAGAAAATATAGTTAAAAAAAGAGAAGTTACGTAGAGAGCAAAGCTCGCGCTCCACGCTCCACGTGGTCGTAAGATGGCTGCCGGTGAACGGAGTATCTGTTCACATCTTACCGGGCAGCATTAGATTGAAGTTAAAACTTCTAATACTGTCAGGTAAAGATGTCGTCAGGATTCCGAAGACAACGATGAAAACGGATTCATTATCAAATGGAATAAACTTCATGATACATAGATTATTGTATGATCGATACATGATACGACGTATAGTATCATAAGTATAAAGCAACAAATTTTGCGATATAATTTTTTAATTTGTCTTTTTTATTAACATCTGTATAATACTTTTTGATATATAATTGTGCATAAATAAATTTCTTATAAGTAAATATTATGGATTAGAATTGTAAAAATTATGCCTATTCCTATTCATTATTCCTAATATCTAATATAAAATATTGAAGATTACACACACACACACACACACACACACACACACACACACACACACACACACACACACACACACACAGGGAGTTCCCGAGTTGAATGGTCAAACTTGAAATATGCATTTAGAACTTTAAAACAAAAAAATTTTCTTCTGAAAGTATTCTCTCAAATTCTTATTCGTTCAAGAGATATTAACTTCTTAAGTTACAGAATACTATATTATATATAATTATTATAGGAATGAATAATGTCGAAATAATGTAAATTTATTCTCTTTGTTGCTTTATCATAATTTATTAAATATTTTGTTCAAAATAATAGTCTCTAGCTCGAGACAATCATTGCACCTATCGATGATGGAACGAGTGATTAACTGATATTGTACGTCTGTAATTTCTTCGCACGCTTGCACTATCCTCCATTGTAATGATTGGAGGTCATTAACAGGCACTTCATATACTTTTTGTTTGAGAGTACCCCATATAAAAAATATATTCATTGTTAGAATACGTACGAGGCATAATTGTATATACTACTTTATTCCACGAAAGTATTCAGTGAACTAACAATTATTTGGTACGAATGGAAGGAGTTTTCTTTGCAAGAGAGAAAACAAAAGTCTGCTATCTTCCATCTTCAAAACAAAAATAAAGACATTTCGACATTATTCATTCCTATAGTTCTGTAACTTAAGAAGTCAATATCTCTTGAACGAAGCACTTATGAGCATACTTCCAAAATTTTTGTTTTGTTTTGAGGTCCTAAATTCATATTTCAAGTTTGGCCGTTTAATCCGGGAACACCCTCTATATACATACATACATATATATATATATATATATATATATATATATATATATATATATGTGTGTATATAGAGGGAAAAATATCCAAAGAGAAATAAAAATTTTTTAGGATTATACATATAAAAATAATTAACATTTTCTTCTTTCATTCTTTATGATTATTTAGTTTAATAGTTCTACCTTTAGCGAAGTCAAAAAAAACTGCTTCTCTGAAAGAATTACAAAAAGATCTCAGCATCGGCGTGAGAGAATTCGAGTGTAAAAATAGATACAATCGTCGAAAGGATTCCTGGGAGAGAGAATTGAGAATTCATATGTATATTATCTCAAAAATTGCCCTATCAAATATAGAAATATAGAAATAATCTGATGATAAATAAAGATTGTAATTATTGGATTTATATGTTATTTATTTACGTAATAATTCACTATTAATTTACATTGTACATTTAATTTGTTATATAACTTATATCAAATTCATGAGACTGATACATGAAATGTCAAAAAGATCAGGAGTGAAAATAAGGAAAAATAGTAAATATTTGATTAAGAAAGTTCTATTTGCTTCCGTCTGAAGTATCTGATATGATAATTATAATCTTCAGAATCTATAGTCCACATTAACACCATATATATCGTTAATATGATGGCCAATAATAATCGATCCATACTGTGAAAAAAAAAAATTATATTCATTAATATAATATTATTTAATTCTCAACCATTAATCCATTACACTTTCAAGCAAACAAGTAATAAATAATTAGTATACTTAAGGAGATTGGTTAGTCACTTTGCGAGAATGGAAAGAGGGAATGCCTATTCTTAGATTAGTTAGGAACATGTAAATTTTTTGTGTTACAAATTGGAAAGTCAATATTGGAAATAGTCAAAAATTTTCAATAAAAAAATTAAATTTATATATATACAATATTTAATTGTCAGATGTATAAGTTTGTGAAACATTTATACACAAAATATAATATTTAATATTTTACTGAAAAATCATCTTTTATTGTATCTTTTGAGTTTAAGTGATCACTTGAAATTTAAACAGTCAATGCATTATTCTGCCATACACAAATTGCATATAATTTTTACTATTTTGAACTAATGAACCTCCTTAACATATATTTGAAAGACAATTATAACAGTTATAATATATCTGAATAATAATATAATTAGTCTAATAAATTATAGTGTAATAAATTATTAATAAATTGCAATACAAATTTCAATAAAAAAATTGTAATTATTTTTGCTGTATTAAAAATATATGTATACATATATATAAAATTGCAAAAAAAAAGTAAAAATATGCTCTTTCTTTCTTTTCTATTTTTTTTTATTTCAAATTTTTTATATTTTATTTCAAATTTGTATATGCTAATTTTGTGGATATGTTGTGATATATTCTTATATATACACACACAAATATATTGTAAAATTTTACACAATAAAATTTTTAATCTCTTATATTTATTCAGATTCTTTTTTTTCACTATTTTGTTTTTGTATTTTATAAATATCTTAAATTTGATTTATTTAATATATTATATATGTATAGCTTTCTCCTATAATAGAATTTAAAAAAATCAGAAGTACAAAGGAAGAAACTTCATAGAATTTTACCTCATGAAAGGATAGATCCATAAAACAGCAAGAAATCCAATTAAACTAGGATGCCTCATATGTCTCATGTATCTGCGCAGCTCCTTAGATTTTGAATCGAATGGACTGTTCTTTCCAGTTACTTTGTACCAAACCTGTTTGAGTCCACAAAGCTCTGCAATGTCCATCATGATACATTCACTATAAATGATACACCAAAAAAATATATGGAGACCAGAAAATAGCATCCAGATTGTATCATTGGAAGTTTTAACCTTCCAGACTGTTAAAACTGGAGATTGCTGCCATTTATTAATCAGAAAATGAAGGCTTGCAGAACTGCAGGCATTGTAAATACTTCTGCTGAGATATTCGATGTTCAGCTTAAAGAAAATATGTTTAGTACGATCATTGGCCATAATGGAGTGTTGAAAGATGAAAATTGTAAGAAGTGACATGTCTATTAGAAGAGACCACAGAACAGACTGTATTGCATTATTATCTAGAAAAGAAATAAAATTATAATCATATATATTTAATTTTGCAAAAATTATCAATAGCAAAAAGTGTAATTCTAAAAATAACATGTGTATTTATAATATATAATAGAATATTTTTCAGTTGTTTTTAGTTTACAGTAATTTTATTTATATATCAACAATAAAAAAAACAAATCATAAAAATACATATAAGATCTTAAAAAACAAGATTTTACCTGATACAATATGAAGATTTTCATCTTTATTACTATGACTTGATAAGAAATAGGTTAGATTACATAAAATATAACAAGTATACACAAAACTTGAAGCGCACACAATTATACTTAATACATTTAAAATCATTTTCGAAAAAGATATATGACATACATAAGTTATAACGCATACAGTTTACGTTATAAAAAAATTTATTTCTGTATATTCAATACTTTGTTACATTATTTTGTCAGAAAAATGAATAAATTTCTGTTGTAAATATGTGACATATAAACTTATTTATAAATAAATCAGTTATACATAAATACGTATCTATGTATACAAATACGTCAATTTATGTCATACATGATGAACACCGTAATATATATAAATACCTAGATACAATAAATTCAATCTAAAAATGTTTACCCCGATAAAAGTGCCCTCTCAAATATGGGTGCGTTCAGGAGACACAACCGTTGCACAACCGTTGAGTGAATGTTCTTTGAACGCACTTTGATCAATGGACGTCACTTAACATGTTTGATGAGCGGACGCCATTTTTCTGAACGATTTTCAAGTGCGCTCAGTGAGCGCAACACGTAAAAATTTGTGATATTTGACATTAGTGCAATAATAAATACAAAAAGATACAATAAGTGATATGTACGAGTTACAGTCGGACCTCTTATCTTACGACCCTCTTATGCTACAAAACCTCTTATCCTACAACAAAAAATCCTCTCATGCTACGACCGCGAAAGGGGAATTATACCTCCAATCTCAAATTTTTGTCGTATAATCAGAGGTTTAAGGGAAAGATTCCGGATCGAAAATGTCGTAGATAAGAGGTCCGATTGTATATGTATATGTACATTATTTGTATATTTTTTTCGGTAATTATCCAGAAGAGCTGCCTCACCTCAGATTTTGATGAAAATAGGCTTGTTCGACGCATTTTTTGGCTCGAAACGAACGAATCTGGCAGAGATAATCGTCACTCTGCCTCGCGAACCGAGATATTAATTGTTAAAAATGACAGATTTCACGGTTAGGAAATCTGTCATATTGACTGAATCTACCGATATGAACATGCACTGCGGTCACGCGCGCATACATTTTAGTAACTTAGCAGCACTGCGTACAAAATTCAAAGAAATAAAGTGCACAAACATAACTACATGTTATAACAATGTATGACAGTACGTTATAACAATGCTTCGACTGTTCGACTTTGTGCACATAACATATTCCAAAGAAAAGTTAATAGATTTTTTAATCGAACATGGTATTCTAGCAAACACAATTACGTGTGATAAGTGTGGAAGTGATTTAAATATTGATAAAAAAACATTAACATATCGTTGTCGAAATCGATATTTTTAATAAATGTGAATAAAAAACGTGTCTCGAAACAATGTAACTTTTATAAAAGTGCCAAGAAAGGTACTTGGTTCAATAAAAGTCATCTTGACGTGGATGTCATTTGCAAAATCATAGCATGCTTTTTAATGCTACGACATCCACGTCAAAATGACACGCAAGATGAAACTGGTGCATCACAGACCACGATTGTTGACTGGTTCAATTTTTGCCGGGAGGTAATTATTTTAATATTTTATAATAAATATCTGAAAATACTTTGAATATTACAGAGTAATATAATTAAAATATCAATGTTTCTAATTACAAGTCTGTGTATTCTGGGCCGACAGGCATAGTGAGAAACTTGGTGGCCCAGGACGTATAGTAGAAATAGACGAGGCAAAAATTGGCTACCGAAAATATAATCGTGGTCGTCTGCTAAAAGGTCAGTGGATTTTTGGAGAGTACGAGCCAAATTCTAAGAAGGTCATCATTCCAGTTGAGGATCGTATGGAAAAAACGCTCCTGGCATGCATCAAAGAATGGATCATGCCAAGAACGACTATTATGTCAGATTGTTGGAAATCGTATAATTGTCTAGACAATGAAGATTTCCAACATCTGACAGTAAACCATTCGTACAACTTCGTCGATTCTCAAACAGGTAAGAAATGTTTAACATTTTCTAAACAATTTTATACGTTTTATTATATGTTTAAATATATTTTTAAAATTTACAGGCGCACATACACAAAATATAGAGCGCGTTGGAAAGAGGTTCAGGGAAATATTTCAAGATATGGTCGAAAATCTGACCATGTTCTTGGATATTTGTCCGAATTTCTTTTCAAATGCGCCTATAGCCGTCTGGAACGCATTGAAGCCTTCTTTGATATCATTGCTGAGATGTACCCTTCAGGACAGACTTTTCAAGACCAGCCAGATTCATCCTGTGACGAACCAATACCGAGTACAAGCACTGCTTAAAGACACGTTTTTTATGCACATTTTTTATAAAATATCGATTTCGACAACGATATGTTAATGTTTCTTTATCAATATTTAAATCACTTCCACACTTATCACACGTAATTGTGTTTGCTAGAATACCATGTTTGATTAAAAAATCTTAATCTTTCTTTGGAATATGTGCAATATTTTATATATATATACATTTGTTTAATTTAATATATTATGTATTATATATTTTATGTTAAATATACTTTTATATATTATTAAAATATCCTTGTTTTGTTTTTAAATAATTTATATAAAATTAATTTCATTAAATTTACATTTTATTAAATATTAATATTAAATATTAAATCTACACAAAATTTTAAATAAATCCTTTTTAATTTTAATAAATCTTTTTTATGTTGCTATGCAAGTTGCAAACCCATGTGGAATCGTATATGCATTGCAAAGTACATGCTTAAATGGAAGTGCATAAGGAGACGGGGCTTCGCCCTGCTCGTGAACGCAATGACATATTCTACTCCGTCTATTTCTTGGGCTAAGACCGCGTCTATTCCTACCGTACTCGCATCCGTCTGCAAATTCCATAAAAAAATATAACAAAACTTGAGAGTGTAGAAACTATCAAGGCTGACAGTACTGTGTGGAAGTTTCAATGCTATTTTTCTAAGCAAATGCTATTTGACTGAAGCGCTGTTAGGCAAATGGCTCAACGAATCGTGCATCAATGCATTCAGTATTTATTTTGTAAAATTATGAATAAAAAAATTATAAATAGTGTAAGAGTTCGGACATAGGTTGAATAAAGATTTTACATTGAAACTTCCACACAGTACTGTCAGCCTTAGTAGTTTCTACGCTCTCAAGTTTTGTTATATTTTTTTATGGGGACGGGACGAAGCCCCGTCCCCCTATGCACTCCTATTTAAGCGTTCTTTTCCAAGATGTACTTTATGTACATGCTAATAATTAACCATCAAACGTTTTAATTGGACTACCAATCACCACTAAACGATTAATTAATTTTAATTATAAAAAAATCAAAATAGTTCGGCTAACTTTACGAAGCTACAATATTCACGTAAATGTATTACTATGAAGCTAGCCGGAAGAAATGATTAAACTTAATTATTTTTAATTTTCTCTAGCGTATTTTGTTTGTAAATTGTTTGTGATTAATTATGAGTCTATTTTAACGTTTGTGACAAATTAGTTTTTTTGTAATTAACAATTTTATTTTTGTCATAATGTCAGCCGACACTTTTTGTAATAAACAAATTTTGTGATAACTAACAATTGTATTTGATAGGAAATTGTTTGTGATTTACGAATATACCAATGTTACGTTTGTGAATCAAAGAATTTCTTCGTTTTTTGCAAAATAAGTTTTTTTCTATAATTTTACTGCGCATGCGCGAAATGTATTTAACGCTTCACAGAGAGCGCGTCGGCGCAGTATGTGTGACAGAAGTCGGCCCGGCGACCAATCATTTACATACTGCTTTTTTAGAACTAGCAGGATATTATTGGCAAGAGTTGACCAATCATATTCGATTATTCTTCTTTAAAGTCAACTGTGATTGGTCAACTCTTCCAACATCCGACTTACGACAGCTATTGTGGAATCACCCTTATACTGTGATCGTGACTTGATTTTCATGCCGGTTGAATCAATGTTAAATTGTCCGACGATAATATCATTAATTAGATGACGGGCCATGGCGCTGCTTTTTAATGTCACGCTATTACTGTCTTATTATTTTTGTAATATTTGTAATTATTTGCATTGATATAATTAATAATAATAATTTTCTGCCTCGTAAAAACATCGTATCTTATTCGCTTTAAAAGCTTTATTAATAACAAAATTGAAAGCAAAATTGTTATCGATTTCATTCTGCACCTGGTAAAAGCCAAATGTTTTATTTACTAATATTAAATAAATTAATAAATTAAATAAAACTCACTTTATATATATACTGTGGATATTCTTCGATTTTTCCGTCTGCTCTTTGTTTCTACGGTTCCATGAAGCGGTATTCGTGTAAGCGGATCAGTGGTTCACCAATCACAAGACTGTTTAGATGAAGGAGATAATGAAAATCGTTTCGTGATTGAGCATCCGCTTGATTCGCTTAGGCCGGTTCTACAATAGCTGTCATAAGCCGGATGTCGTAAAAGTTGCCCAATCATATTCGATTATTCTTCTCTAAAGTCAACTGTGATTGGTCAACTCTTCTGACATCCGACTTACAACAGCTATTGTAGAACCGGCCTTACACGAATTCCGCTTTATGGGACTATAGGAACGAAATTTTCACGTATCGAAAACAGCGGAACGTCCGCAATTGGTCAGATTTTCGATACGCGTAATTCGCGATATGCGTGATACGCTTCATGGGACTGCACCCTTAGACATCAAAATTATTATTTTGGTTGTACATAAGTGTTGTGCACCGAAGTCTCTTTTAAGCGTAGTCTACAATGAGACTTTAAGAAGTAAGACTTAAGAAATTAATCAACCACAATTGAGTTTAGAAAAGAATAATGAATATAATTAGTTAATAATTATGGCAAACGTATGGTACCCCAATGGGCTCCCCACTTTCTCCAATTATCGCTAATATAGTTCTCCAAGACATAGAAGAACAAGCTTTAGCTTTATTGAATTTTATCCCCCCCCCCCATATATGTTAGATATGTTGACGACATATTAATATCAGTACCTTTCAATTCAATTGACCAGACAGTGACCATTTTTAATTCCTTCCACAATAGAATACAAGTCACAGTGGAAATTAGTGACCAAAATAAAATAAACTTTCTAGACTTGACACTCATTTTAAAAAATAACTACTTAATTTTTTACTGGTACCATAAGAATACTTTCTCGGGCAGATACCTGAATTTCCATTCCCAACATTCGTTGAGTCATAAGCGTGGCACTGTAATAGGCTTAATAGACAAAGCTTTTTTATTATCAAACCCCATATTTCATGACATAAATTTGAAGCATGTAGTACAGATCTTAAAGGAGAATTCTTATCCAACTGACATGATTTTTACAATAATGAACGAACGTATTAAGCACTTAATTAAAAAAAGATCAAAACATAGAGACTCTGTGTCCACAAAAAGTACTTCGTATTTTACTATTCCGTATTTACCATCGTTAACGGAACAAATAAAAAATGTTCTTAAAGGAGTTGATATTAGACTAGCCTATTACAGTTTAAACAAAAATAACAAATTTATTAAAACTCCGATAAAGATCCGATCTCAAATTACACAAAAACAAATGTAGTTTATAAAATTAATTGCTCAAATTGTAATGCGTCATATGTGGGTCAAACGGGCAGAAAACTTAAAACCAGATAAACAAACATAAGACCAATATCAAGAAAATTAGTACCAATCATTCTGTCGTTACGGACCATCGCTTGACGCAAAATCATGAATTTGACTGGGACAAAGTACAAATTCTTGACAATGAGCCCTATTACGCTAAAAGACTAATATCGGAAATGTTACATATAAAACGGCAGAAAAACAGCATTAATCTACAAACAGACACAGAATGTTTACCAGCTATTTATGAAAATATAAATAAACTGCCGAAGACATGATGCCAACTAAAAAACGACCTTTCTTCAAATGTTTTCCCACTTAGTCACAGTACTACTCAATCCTTCATCTCAGTTACACATATAATATTATTACGACATTAAGAACAAGTTTAGTAGATAGTTAGCCAAAGAATCTTCTTTCAGTAAGCAATTTTAGCAATTAATTTATATTTAATTTATTTATTTAACTTATTATCATTTATTTAATCTATTTATTTAATTTAGTTCTTTCTTTTTCTTTTACTAATTTACATATTTATCAACAAAGCATTAACTCGCTGTCAGTTACTGATTTAGTTAAATTTATCATACTAGAATCTCTTTACCTCATCTACACATTGCATACCTCGTGGCTTGGAAACCTCTAAGAAGTCTTGAGAAAAAATGAGAGCATTTGAAAGAGTCATTAGGTCATATATAAAATTTAATTTAAAAACATCACTATTACCATACTTAGAACATTGACATCATGCATTCGCGTAATAAACTTCTATTTCTACATGTTTTATATATAAAATTTAATTTAAAAACATCACTATTACCATACTTAGAACATTGACATCATGCATTCGCGTAATAAACGTCTACTTTTCAATTCCACATCATAGCGACCAATCTAATGCGTTCCTACCGTTATTTATAAACCGACGGCATATTATTATTACGTTATGATTTGACTTTGCGTTTTTGACCAATTTAAGATGTAATACTTAATAATTACGTTTATCATTCTGTCATACTTTGTGCTGAAGAGGATCCGAACACAGATCGAAACGTTCGCGTAGTTATTTAATAATTTCAAGGGATTAGTTGTTGTATTAATGTATCAATTTAATTTCCATTCATGTATCAATATATAAATTTCTCACACACTAACAGATATTTGAATTTACCCACATATCTAAACTTATCCTTTTGCTCCTAGTGCCTTTCTATTACCTCTTTATTTATTATTAAGGAGCTCATAATCAATTTGTTTATGATTAGTTAACTTTTTAAGTCTTACGTCTTAAAGTTTCATTATAGACTACGCTTTACTAAGACTTCGAATTCATTTCTAAGAGTTTACATATATTCTTTCATGCATTTCCAAGCGGAAACGTATCTCATTTTGTACGTGCAAATTGCAAAACTTTTAAAATAATAATTTTGATGTCTAATGAAGCAATTGTTTTAATCGGTAAGGTAGGACGGTACGGCATTCCGTATCACACTACGGCCGGTATTTATAGTCCGTTCTTATATTCAAGCCTTAAGTAAAGTCTTGAAATTCTATTCGGCCATCTGATTGGCTGAACGTAGTCTTAAGTCGACTAAAAACATGTCTTATACCTGTATTCATAGTCCTTCCTTGAGGAATAAGGATTCCTTATTTCTCATTCGACGTTTCATAAACCTTTCTTGACCAAACAAGGAACTTTATTAGCTCCCTTATTTTAAGGAAGGTCACGAGCTTCCTTAAGGAGGAGATTTTAACCTTTTTTAGCGGATGATGCGCAAACATAACCTTTTCAAGTTAGCTGTCACATTTCAATTTGTTATTATTTGTAATGTTACGCATTCACATTAAAAGTGCATGATGGACAACGAATTTTTTAACGATTCTGACGAAGGATTTGAAGATGAAAATGTAGAGGATCGGATATTGTTGCGACTTGCGAAAAGATATATTCGTGATTGGGAAAATCCCATGGAATTTTTCGAAGATGTTTCTTTTCGAAAAAGATATAGATTCAACAAAGGAGCCATAATCGAGATCCTATTACCTTTAGTGAATGATAAGTTAAGACGGTTCAATAATCGAGGCCTGCCGATTTCTCCGTTAATACAGCTCTTAATAACACTGCGTTTTTATGCAACAAGTAGCTTTCAGGTTTGTAAATTTTGTTCCGACACTATGATATATATATATATATATATAAATTAAAATAGATAATTTATTTTTATTTTATTTATATGCTGTTTTAATTGCAGATTGTTAATGGAGATTTACGAGGATACAGTCAAGCATCAGTATCGAGAATTGTTGCACGAGTTTCCAGAATTTTAGCGTCACACTTAAGTGTATATATTAATTTTTCCACCGAAGAAAAACGTCGAAGGAATAAAAATCAATTTTATGAAATGGCCAACTTTCCATCCATAATAGGATGTATCGATTGTACCCATATACGTATTGCGAATCCTGGAGGAAATAATGGAGAGATATTCCGAAATCGAAAAGAATAGTTTTCTTTAAATGTACAGGTATGTACAGGTTTTTTCAACGGTTTTATTTTGCTAAATAATCATGAAGTTTATATGAAGTTAATTTTTATGATATATTTGTTTTATAGGCTGTAGCTGGTCCTCAACGAGAAATTCTCGATATAGTTGTTAGACATCCAGGTTCAACTCATGATGCTGTAATATTTGATAGAAGCGGTTTGCGTTGTCGTTTCGAGTTGGAACACCTAAACGGAATTTTACTTGGTGATAGTGGATATGCATGCCGCAGTTATCTACTGACGCCTGTTTTAAAACCTGAGACAGATGCAGAAGTTCGGTATAATACTGCACATAAACAAATACGAGTTATCGTTGAACAACTGTTTGGAGTTTGGAAACGTCGATTTCCATGTCTGCATTATGGTTTAAGAACAAAGTTGAGCACATCGGTGGCAATTATTTGTGCCACTGCAGTTTTACATAATATATCTATTCAGCATAATCTGGAGGAAGTAATCGAAGAGGAGTTGTATGAGAATATACAATTTGAAGACATTATAAATCAAGAACAAAATGGAGTAGGACTTGCACACAGAAATGTTTTCATTTTAACACATTTTTCGTAAAACATAATAGCGAATTATAATTATATTTTTATATTCATTTTATATCTGCAATGAGTGATTTAACAATAATGTTGTCATCATGTAAATTTAAGATTAATTTGTATAAATAAATTTAGATTTGTACATACAAGATCAAATTGTAAATAAAACAAATATATAATATATTAAGTATAAATTTTAACTTAAAGAATGTTATATTTATTTATAACAAATCTTTCTCTCTCTCTCTTTCTCTCTATAAACTATTCTTTTATATAAACCGCATTTTGGTATTCACTGATAGTACTGCAAATCTATTTAATTTGTCACATACACTTTAGATTTTCAATACTGACAATGATTATCAACAAAACACAGTCCTCAAAGTGACGTTTAAAAATATAAACAGACAATATTTCATTGTTTGTAAGAAATATATATATTTCCATTAAATTGATAACAAACATAGAATTTTATATTAATTATCAAGAATAACATTTATTTATAAGAACACTTATAGTTATTTAGTCACTTATAAAAATAATTAAATATTTTACATAACTTTGTATAAACTGAAATACATATAAACATATAGAAATATATAATAAAAAACATAACTTGTATCTATAGCATATTATTAACAAAAGTCATTTTATCATATTTATAGATATATTATTTACATGTATTACTCTTCTTCCTCCTTCAAAAGTTTTACAAGAACAATCTGCTCCTCTGTTTCAGCAATCTTTATTTTTTTACGATGAAACTCGCGCTGTTGCTTAATTGCTTCGCGTATTTTTATTAATTGTAACTCTTTTTCGTCACGGATATTCTGAAAATCGAAATTATTTTATTATTAGTATTTCATTATCATTAATTTATTGCAATAAAGATTATTACGTACTTTTTTCTACCTTAATTTTAAAAAATGACAATAAAATCTTATTCATATTAATAATAATAATAATTATTTATATAATCTGTTAAAAAATTAATATAACCTAATTCATAAAATTTACCTCTATGTTTTTAATATTTGAAGTAGCTTTTTTTCCTTTTAATGCGTTAACACTTGCAGTGACTTTTTTTTCTGATGCATTGTTTATGCTTGATGTGGCCCTTTTTTCTACTGATGTGTTCCTTGAAGTAGCTATTTTTTCTTTTGGTGTGCTAAATGATGTAGATAAAATATTTTGATGGATATAATCTTCATGACAGATATCATCAATGTTCTCATTCTCTTTCTCACTTTCATCTTCGATGACTATTCTTTCAGACGCACAATCCATCTTTACATTATCTGAAAAGCAAAAAATAAAGAATAAATTATTATTACCATATATGTATAATAATAGAATAATAAAAAAATAAGAATTATATGTAGTGCTTATACATTCTTTCTCAAATACTGCTGTGCTGTCGAATGGGCAATCAATTTCGACATCTAAATTTGCATTTGTTGCATCCATGAATGCCATCACTGGATCATTCGGTTGTACTGATGCAGCACCTCCACCTGTCATAAGCCGTTCGTGCCGCATTGTCGTATTTAATTTTCGTTTTCTAAAATAATTAGTTAATAATATAATTATTATTAAAATATTATATAACAAGCCAAGTATATAAAAGTGTATATAGGAAGAAGAATATGTGACATATTCTTCTTCCTGTATACACTTTTATATACTGCACTTAAAATAATTATATAACCTCATCATTAATAAAATTATTAGTAAAATCATTATTTTTACCTTTGTTTCATATTATCCCAGCATTTTTTCAGCTGTTTGCTAGAGCGAGGCGTACATTCTTCGCTAGCAAATTTTTTTGTGATTCTTTCCCATGCATCCACCTTATCTTTTAGATCTGAAGCACCTGTCTTTTTATTTTCGATAGTTTTTTCTTCTGAAACAAGCTGCGCCAAAAGCATTCTCTCCCGTTCCATATAATGAACATTTTTATTATCCATTATATTTGCAATGCGATCACAACTTGCACAAAAAATAATAAATAAATATACTTTTAACTTAACTTATTTGTAACTCAATCACTTGAAAGTTTATATGTGAAATTAGTTGCAGGCGCGTAAAACAATGTTGTCTCTAGTAAATCCCTAAAATATTCTTTCCTTTTGGAAGGAAGACTCGAGATTCATCTATGAAATAAAACAGCCTTGGAGATTCAAAGAATTCTTCATTAAGGTTTCCTCCACCCTTGAGATAAGGACGGACTATGAATATGGGTATTACATAACACATAATGCATATACATAAGGAAACTGATTGGTCTATAAACACATGTATAAGGAATTCAACCAATCGAATTTCTTAAGGCACAATTTCACGCAGCGAGTAAAAGCTGGCGTTTTACCCCCACTCCACCGCCACGCAAAGCAGCGTTAAAAAGCTGTTCGCTATTGCCTCTGTCCTTTTCATGGAGCGAATAAAAGCTGACGTTTTACCCCCATTTCATCACAACGCAAAGCAGCGTTTAAAAAGCGACAATTGCTGACATAACCGCAAAAATGGAATTAGAATATAATCAATACGTCGAGTACGTAAAATATAGACATACAGTAGCGGTTATAACTAAAATTAGAAGACGGCGTATAGCTGCTGCAGTTGCTGCGATGTGTTTATTAAAAAAAAAAAAAAATAAATATAAGAAAAAAAGGTTTTGGGTAGCTCCGATTTAAAAAAATTTTTAAATTTTTAAAATTTACTGTATGTATATAAATTAAAAAATACTGTATGTATATAATATATATACTATATGTATATAAAATATATACTAACTTCGTCCATATTTTCGGTGCTGTCAATTGATTAAACCCTTCAGCCATAATTTCTTCTTTTATACACTTTTAATTAAAATAATTTAAACTTCAGCGTTGCTTCAATTCGCTGAAAGTTGGACTGTGTCGAACTTTGAGCGTTCATTCACTGGATTCGCCATTCTGGCGAAAATTGATGGAGTGGGGGTAAAACGCCAGCTTTTACTCGCTGCGTGAAATTGTGCCTTTAGATAGGAGTGCATAGGGGGACGGAGCTTCGCCCCATAAAAAAATGTAACAAAACTTGAGAGCGTAGAAACTACCAAGGCTGACAGTACTGTGTGGAAGTTTCAATATAAAATCTTAATTCAACCTATGTCCGAACTCTTACACTACATTTATAATTTTTTATTCATAATCTTACAAAATAAATACTGAATGCATCGATGCACGATTCATTGAGCCATTTGCCTAGCAGCGCTTCAGTCAAATAGCATTTGCTTAGAAAAATAGCATTGAAACTTCCACACAGTACTGTCAGCCTTGGTTTCTACCACAGACTTCTATACTATAACTAGACCGCTAACTTCCTTATATATTAGACCTAAAAAGTGACCCCGAAAAATATGTACAACATTAGTAGGATAGAGAAAAGGAGGGGATAGATATATAATATGGCTACTATAGAAAAC
Source organism: Anoplolepis gracilipes (assembly GCF_047496725.1). Classification (NCBI taxonomy): domain Eukaryota; kingdom Metazoa; phylum Arthropoda; class Insecta; order Hymenoptera; family Formicidae; genus Anoplolepis; species Anoplolepis gracilipes. The sequence continues at coordinate 4,710,563 of NC_132975.1, forward strand.
TCGTGTATGAGTGACATTGCTTTAAATTCAACCAATCAGCGTGACTGTCATCCTACTAATAATGACGCATGCGGATAAGTTTGTACATACATACTTTTCGGTTATGTACTTTGCCGGAGTTAGCAGTCTAGTTGTATATAGAAGAGTGGTTTCTACGTTCTCAAGATTTGTTATATTTTTTAATTATAAAAAAATCAAAGTGGTTCGACTAACTTACGAAGGTGTTTCCCTTTCTAAAAATCCGTGAAACCTCGAACACGAATATGTATATTGAAATGTTGAAGTCTCTTTTCCGCGATGCTGATTGGATATCTCGTTCGTGTGCTCTATTTCGCGAGTACATTTTGAGCCGACTTTTGATTGGCTAATTCCATTATGCTGCCGCCATTAAGGTAAATTTTCATGAGTCGCTAAAACCGATTGTTTGAGCAACAAAAAAAATCACGTGACTAAAAATAAAGATATCAATTCGTCATTGTTAATCACGTGATCCTTTTTGTCGCTCAAACAATCGGTTTCAGCGGCTCGTGAAAATTTACCTTTATGCGCAATGTTACACCTTGTATCTTTAAGCCCTTCTACAATAGACGCAAGTCGTATGTTGTATGTCACAACGTAAGCGATAGTCCAATGAAAAAATTTCTTTTTCGAAAACGAAATTTCCTTATTGGACCATCGCTTACGTTGCGACATACGACATACAACTTGCGTCTGTTGTAGAATTGGCTTTACACCATGGTAGAACGTAGTTTGACGCATGTATTCTTACACCATGGTTTGACGTAGTTCTCGAACGTAGTCATAAGAGTGTGCTACGGTACGTTTAATTCCTAAAATAACTTTCTCTCATTGAATTTATTGATAAAAATACAACACTCATTTTAATTCAAGCATATTCAAGTAAAGCTAAATTAAAATGGTAAGTCTTAATGTGTACCTAAAAATTTGTTTTTATTAGACTCGTAGGTTAGAATAGAAGATCTGTAGAGATCTATATGGTAATAATGTACTTGCAGCCGAAAGGAAAGACAAAGAGATTTATCGACAAGAAGAATTCTGTTACGTTCCATCTGGTCCATCGATCACAGAAAGATCCGTTGGTGGCAGATGAAACCGCACCGCAAAGAGTTCTCGTACCAGTTGATGAAACACATACGACAAAAACAGAAAAAAATACAATAGACCGTGAAAATCGCAAAAAGGAACAACAAAAATACGGAATTTACTTTGATGATGACTACAATTATTTACAACATCTAAGAGATGTCAACAGATTGTCGGTCGAATGGCAACGCGTCGAGAATACTAATCATATCAAATCTGACAAAGATGCTCCAAAAATTAACTTACCATCCTCTGTTTTTGCATCAAATGTCGAGGAAAAAGTTGGTATGCTTAATAAAGCGGCACCAATCTCCGGACCACAATTGGATCTTGATCCAGATGTGGTTGCTGCCATGGATGATGATTTTGATTTTGATAATCTTGAAAATCAGTTAGAAGATAATTTTATAGAACTGGCTAATGCTGGAAATAGTGATAGCGAGAGTTCCGACAGAGAATATGGTAAATTTTCTTATAATTGAATAGTAGAATGTCTTTTGAACTTATTTGATGTTTACAGTCTTATACTTTTAGAATATGAATTAAACGAATCAGAAAATGAATATAATAAATCTGATATCTCTTCTGATAACATGAATTTAGCTGATGAAGAGATAGATGAAGTACATAGCTTAAATGGACCTCAATATACTTTCAAAGAAGAAGAAACAAAATCAAGATTTACAGAATATTCTATGAGTAGTAGTGTAATAAAAAGAAATGAACAACTTACACTGTTGGATGATAAATTTGAACAGGTTTCAATTTTTATCTTTCTTAGTTTTACAATGTTATTATATGTATTAATTTTTTTATTTATAATTTATATATAGATGTATGCTGCATATGATGAAAATGAAATTGGTGCTTTAGATTGTGATGAAATAGAAGGATATGTAGCGCATGATTCAAATCTTATTCTGCAATATGCTGCTGAGTTTAAAAAAAAACAGAAAGAAGATGTAAGTATAAAATATGAGAATATAGTAAAAAATATATTAACTTTTCTTGTATTTACAGACGGAAAATATTGCGAAGCTTATGAAAGACAGAATGAAAATTGTGGAAAGAGAATATTCAAGTTCAGAAGATGATAATTTAGAACAACTCGTTGTCGATGCTCGTGAAAAGGATAAATGGGATTGCGAAAGTATTCTTAGCACATATAGTAACATTTACAATCACCCCAAATTAATTCCGGATCCTCCCAAGGTAAATTATTTTATATTATATATATATATATATAAAATGTGATCATTAACATTGTATTGAAAGTAAATAATTATTACACTCAAAAATAGACCAAACAAAATAAATGAAAACATCATTTTATAGAGGTAACTTGTCAGTTTTATTATTGTCATTATGAAAAAAATCTATAAAATTTTAATAATTTTTAAATACACAAAAAAGGAGCAAAAATTTATTTGTGCACATGAACTGCATGTTAGGCATGTATTCATCCATCAGTGTCTGCACAAAACTCACTGTTTGCAAAAACTTTAAAACTAAAATAAAAATAAATAATTTTTAATTAAAAAAATTTTTGTTACAAAAAAATTATTTTTATTTATTTTTATTTTACTTTTTTATTTGAAAAATAAATAAAATATTCAACATAATGTATAGAGATTATGGTATGATTTCAGAAAAGAAAAGTAGAAAGTGTCAAAAATGTACTTCTAAATATAGTTTTATTTGAAATTTGTTTAGATCAATAGCTACTATGAAATCCATGATACATCTTAGTTTTTATTGTTTAGAAACACTCGATAAGAAACATTTTTTCTTTAGCTTAACATGTTCATCCTGAAACTTGTAAACTGATTTGTGCAAAGGATTAAATGAAAGTGACAAGTCTCAAGTATGGAATTCTAATTGATTAAATGACTGCTGAAATCGAGGAAGAAAAATATAACAGTTTACTTTCAACATACTTTAATGATCATCTGTTATATATATGCCTATAAACTCATATTTATATTACTAATTGTAAGATATTTGCATATAAAAATGTATATAATTTTTAACTTAAAGTTTTATATATTTTTGTGTGCTTATATGTTTTAATAGTATTCAAAAAAGATTGAAATTGATCGAAAAACTGGTGTTCCAAAAAATGTATTAAACAACACTGGAAAATTAACAGCTGAGGCATTAGCACAATTTGATGTAACAGATGATACATTAAAAGGTTCACAATCCATAGCAGAAAGTAGAAAATCTACCTTAAGCATTTTAAGCATAAGACCTAAAGGAGAAACTCCTGACGCAAGAAAAGAAAGAAAAAAATTACTCAAAGAATATAGAAAAGTATGTAATATATTGTTAAACATTTTCTTAATGTTTACATTTTACATGTAACCCTTAATCGGATTTAATAACATCCTTAGTTTTAAACCAAGGTTTAGCCAAGTTTTGATCAATTATTCCATTTTTTAGAGGAATAGTGATTGACCAGTTTTAGAACAATAGATTGATGTTATTAAACTTGATTAAAGGTGACATGTAAACATATAGAGAATGAGTAATCTAAGTTTAATTTACATAATGTTTGTAATTTTAACATGTTTATAATTTTAGGAAAGAAGGATAGAACGAAAAGCAAACACTGAGGCATTTAAAGAGGAAAAGAAATGTCAAGAAAAAGTTAGGTTGAACAACAGACAAAACATTCATAGAAATCGCATGCTATAGAACTTTACAGAAATATATGCTTTATAATACATTTAAAACAATTTTAAACCTATGTATTATATAATATATAATATTTTATTATATAGAACTATAATTTTTCTATTTCTTTATTAATTTTTTTACAAATTATTCTAATATGTAAGACAGTAAATTAACATAAGAAATTAGCGGTTTTTTTCACATTAAGAGTATTTTGGGTTAACTATTTCGGAGCACTGGGCGACTGCCGACGGCTAGCCCCTTTGACCGGTAAGTATTAATCATTATGCATGTCGTCTTTTTATTTATCAGTTTAGGATCGCATACTGGACCGGATGGAAAGGACAACAGTTTGGAGCACAAGGTAGGTTTATTAATTAATAATGTGTTTTTAATTTAACACACACTCACTAACTTTATTCTTACGAATAATACAAAGGAAAGTAATAAGTCGCGTACATTTCGAAATCACAAGTTCGCGATTGATCGAGCTCGTTTTCTTTCTAATCGGCGACGGCAATGTTCAATAATCTAGAAATTCCCTAATCTGTGAATATATCTTTCCGAGTGTGGTTCTGCTCGCGACTGACTCTCGGGACTCAATCCCCCTCGGTCTTCGCATCCGTAGCCTACTCGAGCTACCTGTTTACCGAATTTCTTTTATTTTTTGTTTCCCTGTTATCTTTTACCAATTGGCTGGTGCCGCGCGTTCGATATTCGATATATCGAATATCGTTACTTAATGTTCGTTATTTCTTACAAATACATAATGCGGACATTTTGTTACATTATACAGTAACAAAAAAAATTTAAAAACATTGCCCTTTCTCATATCTTATTTAAAATTTCATTTGATCCATCAAATTATTATTGGAGACGTCCAGGCAAAGAACAGAGAAGCCTCTTCTCTGGTTCAGAAAACACAACGGTTAAAAAATTTCTCAACATAATTGACCTAGATTTATAGATCTAACAAAGCTCCGTAAAGTTAGCCGAACCACTTTGATTTTTTTATAATAAAAATTAACTAATTGTTTGGTCATCGTTTGTTCATGATTGGTCATCCAATTAAAACGTTTGGTCATTTATCGTTTTTTTTTAATTAAATAATTAAAATTTCGAATTAAAGTTAGCCGAACATTTTTATTTTTCGTCCAATCGAGTTAAACAAGAGCTTATTCGATGCAAAATCGTTAGGTCATCACGAATAAATTCTTTACAACGTTTGGTCATCCATAGTTTATCCGAAAAATGAAAAAAATCATGTGCGGTAAAATGACGACGGGCGACGTATAGTGACATGGACGTGCGCTGCGGTCACGCGCGCATGCGTTTTAGTAACTTACACAAAATTTTAAATAAATCCTTTTTAATTTTAATAAATACTTTTTATGTTGCTATGCAAGTTGCAAACCCATGTGGAATCGTATATGCATTGCAAAGTACATGCTTAAATGGGAATGCATAGGGGGATGAAGCTTCGCCCCGTCCCCATAAAAAAATATAATAAAACTTGAGAGCGTAGAAACTACCAAGGCTGACAGTACTGTATGGAAGTTTGGGAGCGTCCCGTTTGACCACGTCACGATTGACCACAGCAACTTATATCGACCGATGCCTAGGGTCATCAGCAACGATTAACCAATCAGAGAGTCTCATTTTAAACTGGCCAATTGGCGACGTGGTCAATAGACTCCCACCCGGAAGTTTCAATGCTATTTTCCTAAGCAAATGCTATTTGACTGAAGCGCTGTTAGGCAAATGGCTCATGAATCGTGCATCGATGCATTCAGTATTTATTTTGTAAGATTATGAATAAAAAATTATAAATATAGTGTAAGAGTTCAGACATAGGTTGAATTAAAATTTTACATTGAAACTTCCACACAGTACTGTCAGCCTTGATAGTTTCTACGCTCTCAAGTTTTGTTATATTTTTTTATGAGGACGGGGCGAGGCCCCGTCTCCCTATGCAGTCCCATCTAAGCATGTACTTTGCAATGCATATACGATTTCACATGGGTTTGCAACTTACATAGCTACATTATTAAAAAGGATTTATTTAAAATTAAAAAAGATTTATTTAAAATTTTGTATAGCAGTTATTTTATACTTTTATATAAGTTTGTTTATCATACTTAGTATGTATATACATGCGTGCAACACGCGCCTTCACAGTGCATGTGCAGAAAGAGATGTCATACATACTTGTTTGTACATAAAATTAGAGCTGCCTTATACATAAGGAGTTAGCAGTCTAGTATTATATAGAAGTCTGTGGGTTCCACAGACTGCTAAAGGCTGTGGCACATAAAAAAACTTAAGTCGTAAGACTTAAGACGTAACAATTTCAACCATACGGAATTTTCAGCTCTGCTTACGTTTTAAAATGGCTTCTATGATTCTCGACTATGATTGATCGATTTAGCTCTTGCTTACATCTTACTGCTTAAATTTTTTTATGTGCCACAGCCTTAACGCCTTACGTATAAGGCAGCTCTAATTTTATGTACAAACAAGTATGTATGACATTCCTTTCTGCGCATGCGCTGTGAAGGCGCGTGTTGCACGCATATACAGGGTAAACAATTTTAATCCATCCAGTCGAATATCTCGAAAACCAAGCCCGGGAAAGAAAAATGTTTCAGACAAAAGTTGTATGGTCTCGAGGGGGCCATAAGATGGTACCATTGGTTTGACCTTAAAAAGTTATTTCAAGGTCACGTGAAAGTCACTTCAAGTTTTTTAAATGGAACACTCTATATATTTTTACATATTGTAATTCATCTCGAGAGCTTTCCAAAACACTTATGACAAAGTATTTTTTATTAAGTATTTTTTGAGTTATAAGGCTTCAAAGTTGTAGTATTTTGACATAAAATACAAGATATCTCATAAAATATTCATTTTTTGATTATCTTACTCTAATACTTTTATGCACAGAATAACGAGACGAATCAATTGGCATAATTAAAACACATAATTATGTTAAAGTAAAAATCTGAATTTGCAACCAACAGTAACACATTTTTACTTTAACATAATTATGTGTTTTAATTATGCCAATTGATTTGTCTCGTTATTCTGTGCATAAAAGTATTAGAGTAAGATAATCAAAAAATGAATATTTTATGAGATATCTTGTATTTTATGTCAAAATACTGCAACTTTGAAGCCTTATAACTCAAAAAATACTTAATGAAAACTACTTTGTTATGAGTGTTTTGGAAAGCTCTCGAGATGAGCTACAAGAATATGTAAAAATATATAGGGTATTCCATTTAAAAAACTTGAAGTGACCTTCACGTGACTTTCAAATGACTTTTCAAGGTCAAACCAACGGTACCATCTTATGGCCCCTTCGAAATCATACAACTTTTGTCTGAAACATTTTTCTTTCCCGGGCTTGGTTTTCGAGATATTCGACTGGATGGATTAAAATGATCCATCCTGTATATACATACTAAGGGTGCGTTCCTTTTGGACGCAATAAAACATATTTTATTAGAAATTATAACACAATAACATTTATTTTTTAATAATTTGAATAATTAATTATTTATTATTAATGGAATTATTAATGTTAAAAGATTTTCTCAATCTACTAATGTAAAATCTTATGAAATATTTAAAAACACAGGAAAACAAAGAAAAAGGGAAAAAAAAATAAATTAATTATTTTAATAAATTATTTAAATTATTAAAAAATAAATGTTATTGTGTTATAATTTCTAATAAAATATGTTTTATTTAATTAATGTTATTTAATTAATCTTTTATTTGCAAAGCTTCTTTTTCGATAAGAGTCGTCTAAGAAATGAATAAACATTTTTGAGAAAAACAGCGAAAAAATAGTTTTAAAAAGTATTAAAATTTTTTTCTCTATTATTAATATTTTAGAATGAGTATTTATTATGTCTGTAAACTCTTTTTCTTATCAGAGTAATGTAAAAAACTAAAAAATGTAATTTTCGAAAAAAAAAATTGCACAAAATGGTCTTAAAAAATCAAAGTTATTTGAATCCCCTCTTTGCTCATGGCTCAAAAATTTTGTATTTAAGTCTAAAATGTCATCAATTTTTTAGAAAAAAATCGAAGGGGTCTCATAAGGAAAAAAAATAATTTTGATTAAAATTGACTAAAACGATATCAAATTATTTTTAAAAATTTTTTCAATATTTTTTTTCGAAAACTACATTCAAAAGCAAAAAAAATAACCACCTGATAAATGCCAATATCTTTATTCTTCTTAAAGTATAACTATTTGAATTTTTTTTTATTAATTTCTTTTCTTAATTTATAATAACTCGATTATGAATGGAGATAAAAATCTAAAAAAAATCATGCAAACTACTTTCAATAAGTGCAAAAACATAAAAAATATGAAGCAAATAAAAAATATTTGCGGAAAAAAGTAGTCGATTTCGTATGGAATGCTCCATATATACACACATAAAATATAATTTTTCAATAACTTCAATAAAAATATTTTAAAACATATATGTATATTTACTTCATAATATATACTAATTATAAAATAAAAGATTACGTGCAATTAATAATAATATGTAATAAAACATATTCATAAATCCATGTTTCGTACTTTTAAGAAATCCGATGCATTTTCGTCCTCCAATCTTTCGTCAGAATTATTTAAAAATTTGTTGTTCATTATATGTATACTTTCAATTAAAGCGCAACACCAAAAATAATTACAAATTGAAATACATACATATAATAACAAGGGTTTTAGCAGAATGGCTGAAATCCTTACAATTAGCAGAATGGTTGACTTAGGTCTGATTGCACCAACATTCCCTATAAGCGCATAATTTTATATAATATTTAAGATATATTTAAGGTATATTTTTAGAGGATATAATATAAGAATATACCTTAAATATTATATAATATTAATAATTATCACGTGATATTATGCGCTTATAGGCTTCTTTTGAATTTAAGTGAGATTTAAACATGTGTCTATCTTTATCTTTCTTTCTAAATGAATAAAGACAGATATATATTTAAGTCTCGCCATTTACCACTCCTTATAATTTATTGTCTCCCTTTCATCCCTTCTATTACCTATGATCACCAATCAACGCGTTGTTAAACGAGGATAAAAAGGAGCTTACAGCATCTTTCTCTTTCTAAAGTTTGTACACCTTAAGGGTCGGTAGGACTAGAGACCCTCTAATAAGAGTCTCGCCATAAGATATCCACTTTTGATTGGTCCTCTATATCTGGGCAATTCCCGCTCATATTTGAATCATATTAATCTTACTATTAGCATAAACATTATATTTCAGTAACATAAATAAAAAATAAACGTTTTAGAACTAAATATTATAATTTTTTTATGTTAAACATCAAAATAATATATATAATAAAAAACTGTTTATATTTAATTTTTAGTAATTAAATAAAATCCTTAATTAAATTTAATCCTTATTAATTGCATAAAAATTAACAAAATAAAATAAAAATAAAAAAATAAACACATAAAACATGAAATAATAAATTGCTTTATTTTCATGAGAAAACTAACTGTTATCATAAGCATTATAAAAACCTAAAATATATAATATTTGTGTATCTAATGAGAAAACATAAACTACTATCACAAACATTATAACATCAGCGGTCAGCGCGTTAAAAGAGGTTAGGATTAGGTTAGTTAAGAGAGAGAAGAATAGTGAATATATATCTTTCTCTCTCGCAGAATTTTGCCCAGATTGCCTTATGGCGAGACTCTTATTAGAGGGTCTCTAGGCAGGACCAAAGAGTAAAAAGAAACAGGAGGAAATGTATCGGTGGTGGGGGCTAGCCAAATCGCTGACGGAAGCCGCCATCTTGAGTGTCCACTTTTTTGACGCTTATTAGCATCGTCTGCTGCTGTTGTTAGAGAGACACGCATGCGCGTATTATTTTGCATAATTATTAATTCTAAAAAAAAATAGTGAAATAAAATTATGGTGCATTATCAGGTCTGTGGCATAACAACAGTGCGAAATTATGGGATAACATTTCATCGGTTAATAATTGTCAATATAATAACAAGAATTTAATATTTTATTTAGATATACTATTTAAAGGACAGTAAACAATGTGTTAAAATTTCAATATTATTAATATATTTTATTTTATTTGTTGCATATTAAAATTATATATTTCAATTTAATCTTATTGAGTTGATTTTATTAAAAATATAAAGTATATTCCATACTTATATTTAAAACATTGTTCTTCCAGCATCTCCGAAAAGCCATTCAATTTTGACGCCCATAAGCAGCCATTTTGAGTGTCCACTTTTATGTTGGTATAATAGGCATTTCCACAGACTTCTATACTATAACTAGACCGCTAACTTCCTTATATATTAGACCTAAAAAGTGACCCCGAAAAATATCTACAACATTAGGGTGCGTTCGGGGAACTCGCTATCACACTACCAACGCAAGCGCTACCAAAAATGTTCGCGGAGCCAATAGCGTGATAGCGGTAGCTTCACATTTTAGGTATAATTTACTAATATTAATAATTTTTCTTTTTGGAAGAAAAAAAGTTATATTTTGATATAAATATTTATAAAATATTTAAATAATTATTATAAATATTTTGTAAATATTTTATAAATATTGTCAATATTGTCATATTTATCTAAATATTGATGTATATATATCGCTGAATTTTTCTTTATTACGCATTATGCCGGTCAGTTATAATAATTGGTTATGCTGAACACTACTGGTGCGTTCGGAGAACTCGTTATCGCACTACCAACACAAACGCTATCGACACACTACCTCGGAAGGAATAGCGTTGGTTGTGCAAAATGATGACGTAAAACACTATCATCAGTGACGTCACGGTAGTATTTGGTAGTGTTACTAGCTAACTCCCCGAACAGTTATAGCATTAAATAGCGCTAAGCAGTGTCTCCCCGAATGCACCCTTAATAGAATAGAGAAAAGGAGGGGATAGATATATAATATGGTTACTATAGAAAACTCGTGTGTGAGTGACATTGCTTTAAATTCAACCAATCAGCGTGACTGTCATCCTACTAATGACGACGCATACACATAAGTTTTGTACATACTTTTCGGTGTTATGTATTTTGCCGGAGTTAGCAGTCTAGTTATATAAAGAAGTCTGTGGGCATTTCCGTCCGTTTAGCTCGAGCCATATGCTCCCTCCTGTTTCTTTTTACTCTTTGGTTTTATATAGGGCGAAGCCCCGTCCCCCTATGCACTCCCGTCTAAGCATGTACTTCGCAATGCATATACAATTCCACATGGGTTTGCAACTTGCATAGCTACATTATTAAAAAGAATTTATTTAAAATTAAAAAAGATTTATTTAAAATTAAAAAAGATTTATTTAAATTTTTGTATAAGTTACTAAAACGCATGCGCGCGTGACCGCAGCGCACGTCCATATCATTATACGTCGCTCGTCGTCATTTTACCGCACATGAAAACGATAAATGACCAAACGTTTTAATTGGATGACCAATTATGAACAAACGATGACCAAACGATTAGTTAATTTTAATTATAAAAAAATCAAAGTGGTTCGGCTAATTTTACGAAGCTGAAAAATATTAAGGGTCGACAGGCGACACGGTGGAGACCTCATGCGGAGACTTCGGAACTACAAATTCTTTTCGACGATATTTCGGCTATAAATTAAGAAAGAATCATATTTAACAATGGCTGCGTTCAGCAAAGAAAGCAAATAAATAAGCGCTTAGTGATTCTTTATTGTGATTGGTTCTTGCATTTAGACCTTCGATGGATTTAAGTGCAGAAACCAATCACAATAAAGAATCACTAAGCGCTCACTGATTTGCTTTCTCTGCTAAACGCAGTCAATGATATTCTTATTTAGAAGGATTGCTCGCAGCCCGCTAAAGAGCGATTTTTTGAAAAAAAGGCTTAAAATAAAATTTCATAAAGTTGACATAAATAAGGTATACTGATCGTGAATGAAGTATATAGACCAGGTGCACCTATTGTAATTATTATAAATTTTTTAAAAGCCAAAATGCAAAATCCGGCTCTTTAGCGGGGTAATAAACTTTGCAAGGAATGTAGCAAAAAAAGTTTTATAAAGAAATATAACTTCTTCGAGGCAAAATATTACCGAATAGAATATTGTATCTGTACCTAAAGTGCAAGTGCAGCTAATTGTAAGAAATTGAGTTGGCAGCACAGCTTGCTAAGGAGAGACAATGAAAGACAATAATAATGTCGTCTTCGTCTCTCTTGAAATGCAATGATGTACGTATACAGACATACACCAATACATTAAATAAGAATTCATTTCTCAATGTTGGTGACAGTGACGCTGGAATTTTCTAATCGGCCCTGCCGACCCTTAATTATTAAATATTAAATATTAAATATTAAATATTAAGAATAAGAATTAGGAATAGAGATTAAATGTAACGCACAATTAAAAAAGAATAAAATATAAAATATAAAAATTGTGTCATGCAGACATAACCATAACAAAATAAAAAATTCATAGCTTATAAATTTAAATATGGATTTAGACATTGTTAACCAGGGAGTCGTTTTTAATCCTAGAGCAATATTTTTATTTTCCCGTTTTGTTTTTAAATTAATGGGAATTATGCTATTAGAAAAAGAAAAAATAATAAACATAAACTTTGGAAAAATAAGCTGAGTCCGTCCTATTAATTTACAAAGAGATAATCTAAATAATTTCATCCCTTTCATGGAAGAGTTTAAAAATGATACTGATCACTTTTTCCGTTATACCAGAATGACGTTAGAAATATGTAAAAAATTTCTCCCTTTCTAAAGAAAACCAGTTTAAGGAAAGCTTTAACTCCAGAACAGTGTTTAATAATTACACTAAGGTATATTTATTTAATTTTTTAAAATTTGGTATTACTACAATAATAGTTTACAAAAAAAATAGATACACTTTTAAGATGTTTAAAATTAATATTTTAAAATTTTCTTTTGAGAATGTTCTATTTTTTTGTAAACTTAATGCATATACTTTGTAAAAATAAAATCATGTTTGACTAATATATATTTATTTTATTTATTATTAGATTTATAGCTAGTGGAGAATCAATTTTTTCCATTGCATTACATATTACATCATCGTGTGGGTGAATCAACTGTTCGTGCTTTAATTGTTGAAACATGCTCAGTTATTATTGATAGATTCTCACCTATTTATTTAAAACAACCTAATGAAAGAGATTGGCTTCGTATTTCTGAGGGATTTAGTAAGATTTGGAATATGCCGCCATGATAGTACGAGTTTAATATTTAATATTTATATTCCATTATTTTAATTCTTTATTCCTAATTCTCAATGCATTGTGCGTTAGTTCATTTATTTTCTCGTTTTAAAATAATATAATATTTAATATTTAATATTTAATATTTTTCCTATTGTGCGCAGGGCCTAAAGTATGCAAACTGTGTGAGCCAATCAGTGCGCAGAATAATTTTTGCGTTCCTCTAGAGGCCCTCTAGGAAAACTGGAGCAACCACGTGAAAGACCACGAGACAGAGGTTCCCCCTTTATAAGGCGGGGCAGAGGGCTCCATCTCCAATCCAAAGTCATATGATCGAGTCGTGACAGGAGATAGTTCTCGCTCTCGCCAATTCTTGTCGTTCGTTTTTCGTTACTTTTCGCAAAAATGGCTAGCCAGACACAGGGTATTCAACAACTTTTAACCGCCGAGAAACGCGCTGCGGAGAAGGTCTCGGATGCTAGAAAACGTGAGTACACCTTCGGCGAAATAATCCGTGCGAGAAAATATCCACAATGTGAATGCGACATTTGATCGTTCAATCATCAGATCTGTAACCTTACGTCATGATATTAAACCTTTTTAAAAGTGATAACCGTTACAAATTTTTGATCATTCACTCAAGATAATACTGTAAAGTATAGAGATTGAATTTTAATTGTGTATCTGTTTGTGTTATTGGAGTAATTTTTTTCGCGAAGTTGCTTAAATTTTCAGTCTATTGAATACACAACTTTATTTTATGAAGTTTTACAATTTCTTTTCAAAGACATTTGCTTTACTTATTTGCTGTACATTGATTTTGTTTTAATAATTGTTGAATTTCTTTAGAAATTAAGATCTGAATGTAGGAATATTAATTAAATAGTGTTAAAATATTATTATAAGTCAGAATGTATTTTGTATAGTTTTGGGAAAAATTCCGAATATACTTGTAATTGTAATCTTTTTTGTATCTTTATAGGTAAAGCACGCCGTCTGAAGCAAGCTAAAGAAGAAGCTCAGGATGAAGTTGAGAAATATCGGCAGGAACGTGAGAAACAATTTCGTGAGTTTGAAGCCAAAGTAAGCATTATTTCTCATTAGTCTATAATTATATTGTTGTTAAATTTATATCATAATATCAATTTAATTACAAATTTTATCATGATGTTACTTGTATTATAGCATATGGGTTCAAAAGAAGATGTTGCTGCACGCATTGAGGCAGATACACGAATCAAGATAGAAGAAATGAATCAGACCGTTGCTGTACACAAAAACGCGGTAAGAGTCCATAATATATAATTAATAAAGACAATTATTTGTAATTGATAGTGAAAAATTATAATATTTCCTTTTCTTCTTTTCTAATTTAGGTCATGCTTAAGATTTTGGACTTGGTTTATGATATCAAGCCAGAATTGCACAGCAATTATCGCATTGAGATCTAAACTGTAGAAATTGCATCTAATAATTATAAATAATATAATATATATTAATACTATATATAAATGTACACATTGAATATTACTGTTTACTTACATCAAATCTTAATAATGTATTTATCACTGTTATATTAGATGTAACATTATATTTTACTGCAGTAAATGTATACAGTATAGCTTTATGTAGTGATACTCAAACTACTACTAAAATCCTTTTTCTCACAATTGTTATATGACAATAAATGTGTCCATATTGTTATTATTGTTGAGCTTTTTTGTCAGCACATGTTTGGGTAGTTTGAGAATTGCTATAATGTATTTGCATTAAAAAAAAAATATATATATATGTATATATATACACATACATACATTTATATGTATATATAGATATATATATATATATATATATATATATATATATATAAAATGTAGAGTATCATCCGATGTGCCATGGCCTAGACACATCGGAAAGATATATTGTCATTAAGATAGATAGACTAAAGTGATCTAGGGTGATGGTAAAGAATTCTATGATATTATAAATATATATTATTAGGTGTCATTCCATAATTTCTGTTGCATTGAGGACACTTGGACATCGAGGAAACGACAAGATTTTTCTCTACATCTTTCCGCGGTTTACAGACGCGCTCCCAGTCGATAGTAAACCACGTAATGTTGTAGCAATATTTAAACTTATTTTATCTTTTAAAGTCTGTTGAGTTTATAAAATGAGTAACTTTGTTTCATATATTTTATACACACACACACCTTGTCTATGTAACTTGATTGTCTGTACAGTATTATATAATATTCAAAAATAAAAAATAAAACAAGAAAAGAAAAAAGTAAAATTCTAAAATTCTTATATTCTCTTTCCATTCTTTTAAAAATTACTATTTTTAAATAGAGACCTGTATGTATATATGTATATTAGGGAGCTAAGATATTAATATAATATATAATTTATTATATAATTTAATATAGTTGAATATAATTTAATACAAATAAACACGAAAAAAAGGGAAATTTATAAATTTAAGAATATATAAATATAAGACATTTAAATATTGATTTTAAAATACTTTTTATACATATTGTACGCAAAGACGAATCTTGCATATAATATAATGAAAATTCTTATATTTATCGATTTTAAAAATTTTGTTATTAATTATGATCATGTTATCGCTCTTCTTTTCTCGATGAAATATAATCATGTAAGTGTAAAAGTTTGATGATTTGGTCGCTTTCTTTCATAATTTGCATTTAAATCTAAAGGAATACATAATCATAAGCCAAAATCAGAACCAAATACACCTGCAGGTGTAAGAGAGCGAGTATATATTTGAAATTAAAATTAAAAACAAATATATAATTACAATACGAGACGGTTCAATCTTTCTCTTTTAGGATCCTCTTCAGTTGTTCTCTTCATGCAGACAAAATAATTAAATTAAATTGTTAATATATATGTATAATAATATGCCGGTCGAAAGTTAAAATTAATAAAAGTTGAAAAATATCAAATTAGAGATGTAAATAAAGATCAAATAATATAAAAAATTAAAGGTGAGACAGCGGACTTATATGCTGAAAAAAGCAATAGGGAAGTATACAAAATGATAGACTATATGCATATATTTTTTAAATTAATATACAGGGTGTCCCAGAACAACCTTCCGTCCGTAAAATGACGTATTCCTGACACAATTTTAAGACAATTTTTCCTTTACCCAAATTTGATTTAAAGCGTAGTTTTTGAGTTATAAGCAAAAATAGTTAGCAAATCACACGTCAAGTACAGAATGCAGGCAGGAGCCACGCGACGCACCGCGAGCGCGGGCGCAGCTGACCGTTCGACGAGTGATTACCGCCGCATGAGTCGCTAACTATTTTATCTTATAACATAAAATTATGCTGTAAATAAAATTTTGGTAAAGAAGAAAATGTCTTATAATTACGTCAGGAATAAGTGTTCCTTAAAATAACATGCCTGCCTTCTATACTCGACGCGTGATTTGCTAACTATTTTTGCTTATAACACAAAAACTACGCTTCAAATCAAATTTTGGTAAAGGAAAAATTGTCTTAGAATTGTGTCAGAAATACGTCATTTTATGGACGGAAGGTTCTGGGACACCCTGTATATGTTATTTTAATAATATAAACACTGAAAGTTAACATTTTTTACATTGGTAAATTATTAAAATTAATTAATAAAATGCTTCAATTTTTCAAATTTTTCACGTGACAAAAACGGTTGATTTAGTGATGACGTCATATAATGTATATGTAATCTGTGCGGTGTTAGGATGCAGTCCCATGGAGCGTATCACGCGTATCGCGGATTGCGCGTATCGAAAATCTGACCAATCGCGGACGTTCCACTGTTTTCGGTATGTGAAAGTTTCGTTCCTACGGTCCCATGAAGGAATTCGCGTAAGTAAATTAAGCGGATGCTCAATCACAAAACGATTTTCGTTATTTCCTTCATCTAGACAGTCTTGTGATTGGTGAACCACTGATTCGCTTACGCGAATTCCGCTTCATGGAACTGTAGGAACAAAGAGCAGGCGGAAAAATCGAAGAATATCCACAGTATGTATATAAAGTGAGTTTTATTTAATTTATTTAATATTAGTAAATAAAACATTTGGCTTTTACCAAGTGCAGAATGAAATCGAAAACAATATTGCTTTCAATTTTGTTATTAATAAAGCGTTTAAAGCGGATAAGTTACGATGTTTTTACGAAGCAGGAAATACATCGTAAAATTATAAAATTTTATGCGCTTTATTATTATTTACCATTGAACAACGAGAGAAAAGTTATGAATAAAGGAAAACAGAAATATTGGGTCAGACCAATATTTTCCATTGAACGACGTTTAACACAAGGAGCGAGCAATAATTCTAAATATTACAAAAATAATATTTCAAAATGCTATATACTCACAAGACTTATACTTTCTTTGTTTATTATTAATTTTACAAAAAACTGCTTCGAAATAAATTTTTCTTTTATATTAACTGATGAATACGCCAATACGCTACAATAATAAACTCGGCGGAACGACGGCGTATCAAAAATATATATACATATATGTATTTGCATATTTTAAATACATTGTTATTAGTCAAAAACAGCGGAACGTCCGCGATTGGTCAGATTTTCGATACGCGTATCGCGGATTGCGCGTATCGAAAATCTAACCAATCGCGAACGTTCCGCTGTTTTTGATACGCCGTCGTTCCGCCGAGTTCATTATTGTAGCGTATTGGCGTATTCATCAATTAATATAAAAGAAGAAAAATTTATGTTATTTGGGTTTTTTAAAATTTCATGTCCTCCGCCTATGGGTAACTATGTGTACAGTGATTATATAAACGACGGCTATGTATTTTATTATAAAAATACTAATAAAATATAAATAAATCAATAAAAATATTAATTAGCAATTATTATTAGCTCTTAACATCAATTATTAAATATTAATAATCAGTTTTGCAAGAGACCGATCAGTTAAGATTGCGTTAGGTTGCATTCCAATCGGTTATTATCACAGACTTCTATTATATAGGCTAGATCGCTAATATAACTCGTTTTTTTAACTGTTGCCAGTAAATATGTACATTTCTCGCACATGCGCAGTCGAAAGATCAAGCATGCGCAATCTACAATGTTTTATATACTTGAGATATATACCGGGTGTGTAAAAATTATCAATTTTATTATACATAAGTTTAATATGCTCAAGTGACTAATAACAATGTATTTAAAATTTTTGTAATTTTTTTGTATTCTTTTATTCTCCTTTTCGCATCGCAAAAAGAAATATATATTTTTCCAAAAGAGATTGAAAAAAACTTTATTTTAAACAGTACATACAGGATATGTTATGAAGATCAAACCAAGATTACATTAATTTCCTAAAATTTATAAGAAACTATATTTTTTAAATATATTATTTCTTAACAGTTATGAATTTAAACAAAACTTTAAGTTAAAAAAATGTTAACTTACTCAATCCTTTCACAAAATTTCAGAAACAAATTTCAGAGATTTATCTTTTTCCAGAAGTAATGTGTAAAATTGAAATCAGATATTTTAAAATAAATATAATGTAATAAGTGTGATTGGTATACAAATATATAATACATATGTTAAATATATAAACATTTCATTTTTATTTTTTTCCTATTTTGTACTTATTTTTTTGGCATTGTACAACATGGCAGAAGTTATTCGATTCACTTTTTTCGAGACATACAATACGCGGAACAAAAATATGCAAATACATATATGTATGTATGTATATATATATATATATATTTTACAATATGTTACAAAAAAATAGAAAAAATATATAATACTGTAGAAAAAATAGAAAAGTTATATTTTGTTTTTAACGAATAAACTTTAATATATATATAAATATTATTTATGCAAATATTTATACTTATACATATAATATTTATATATGTATAATAAACCTTATTCGTTATAAAAAAGTATTTGTTTTGTTAAACGATGAAATTTTCTTTGTGGTTGCAGAACCTCCTGTACATAAAATTTTGTATAAAAATATAATCTTATTTTTATATATCTATGAGATACGACATTAATTAATTTTATTTTATGCGGTGTCTCTAAAAATTCGACATTATCACATGATAAATTAGGAAAGATCGTATTATCAAAGGCTAACTTACGCCTAATCGCACATAATATTTTTAAATCTAAATTATTTTGTGACCATTCTGTTAAGCCACAAGTTTGAATTTGTATTTCTTTCTCTGTAGCAGTTACTATTTTTTAAACACTTTATGATGCATAAAGTAATCCACCTCTACACACATGATCAACAAATTTTGAAAAAAGACCGTAATAATTATAATTATGATCATTTTGTTCTCGCAATAAACTATTATAATAAGTTAAATAGTCAACTCTTAGGTTTTTTACAATATATCCAGCAATATAATATAGTATATTTTCACTTATTATTTGTAAATTTGTTGGCAACAATAATTTTGTAGAAAAATCTTCAACATTTTCGGATTCATCAATATTTACACATGATAATATATTTTCTTTACTTTTATCCTTCCATACAATATCAAAAATAGCACCAACGGGATCATTATCCATTTCAATACAATTCATAGACTTACTACATTTTATACTATTACGCATTAGAATCTGCCTCATTGTATATTTAAATTGCAGAACATTTGGATTATTATTGTATCCATGTCTACTTCTGATTTTAGCAAATAATATTTCTATAATGGATTTTACTGCCAATGCTAAACCGCCAATAAATGTTTTTCTTCCTGTATGTTTCAAAAATTTGCCGTCCATCGTTTTTAACTCATATAAATAACTCATTTTTTCAACAATTATTGGTTTTACGTACTGTAATCTATTTCTTGTGATAGGCTGTTTAAAACCCTTTAAAAACGGGTTCCTACTATTTAAGAAATCGAATAAATAATCAATTGTTTCAATAAATTTTACAGTACTTTCACAGTCTTGGAAATCTTCTACATTTGCATCTTTCAAGTACTTCATTGCGTTTACCACTGAAGCACTTAAAGTATGCGCAGCAAATTTGACTTTCATCTTATTTTGCTGCCAGTTAACACATTGTGAACTTAATTTATTTTTTAATTTTAATGTTAACTGTTGTTGAATTGTGTGCAAATGTAGAATATGTTCCCACTTAATATTTCCCTCATTGCTACATAAAACTTTGTATTCTGCTAATGTATTTCTGACTAATTTTAACATGTGGCACAGATCTAATAATACTCTTACATTGTAATTTAATACTGGATGTGGAAAAGAGTTTTCAATATCTTCGAACTTATCGACAAAAATATTACAACCAAATTCTTTTAATGTAGAACAATTGACAGTTTCTTCATCACATATTATTGCATGTACATTTAATTGTACTTCTGCAGTTAAGATTAAGGCTGTTGTTATTAATTCTTTTAACACAATAGCGGTTATTGAATGTTTAAAAAAATAGGCGATAGTCCATTTCCATTTTCCATTTAAACTTACTAATAAAAAAACTAAAGCTTTAGTTTTCTTTAGTTTTAGTTTTTTTTTTACATTTCCGAATTTGTTCAACAAAATATCATATGATGTATTACTTAATAAATTCATATATAATGATTTTGTTAGCAATTCCTTGATTTTACTATCTTTCCTTTTAACTTGAACTTGTAATACTTTTAATTGTTTATTTTTTATCGCCAATTTCTCTTGGGATTCTTTTTGCTGTTGTTGAAAGAGACATTTTAATTCATTCCCTCGAATTTTACATTTTTCTTCATATTTTTTTTCCCAATATCGTATTATATCTTTCAATTGATTATTTTCTTTTTCTAATTCCTCAATTTTTAATTGTGCTTCTTGTAATAGATCTGAAACTTTTCTCTTTCTTGATCGATTCATATCTTCTGTCGAAACATCTGTAAAATAAAATATAGTTATTGTTAAATGTAAAAGTAATAAGAAAGCAAAAGAAAGAATATTTAGATATATATGCATACTAGTATTGTTATCCTCTTGCATATCTAAATGTTGTTCGCAACTAGTACCTTGTTGTTCGCAACTAGTACCTTGTTGTTCGCAACTAGTACCTTGTTGTTCGCAACTAATACCTGCCTCTTCTGTGTGTGTAACATAAATAATAATTTTCAATCAATGTACAATCAAAAGTCAAATTAAAAGACAGATGAATGATATACAGTCGGACCTCTTACACAGGTTTACAAAGGGTTAAGGTATTTTAAATGAACCAACATCATCGCTTTATTTGATTTTCTGTATGCAGTAAAAACTTAAATCTGCTGTATCTCGGTGAAAAAAAATCCTATTTGGATGGTTCAAAATGGAAATTAAAGGGCAAGACTTGTACTTTACGGTACTTTGTTTAGTTTTTGTCGGTAAAATTCTCTGCAACCAGGAGTGAACTCCAATAATGCTAAAACAGCTATTTTTACACTTTTAGGTTAGAATATCTCAAAATCCTGACGTGATGGTGCCATTCTGAGGCCAGATTTGGATTCAGCGCACCAAATTCCTTCGGAAATCAATATAAAATTTCATGTGATATTAAATACCCTTTAATTTGTAGACCTGTGTTATCTTATGACATTTTCGGTCCGGAATCTTCCCCTTAAATCTCTGACCCTACGACAAAAATTTGAGAGTGGGGGTATAATTCCCCTTTTGCAGTCATAGCATGAATGAGAATTTTTTGTCGGAGGATAAGACGTTTCGTAGCATAAGAGGGTCGTAGGATAAGAGGTCTGACTGTACATACCGACATCTATCGTTGTTCTAAATTGTGTTTGTAAGTTTCTTGAATAAGATCATATTCTTTGTTAAAAATATCTTACTTTTCTTTTTCTGTAAAAAATAGAAGTCTGTGTATATATATAAATGCTTATTTAAAACTGTATTATATCTGTATTATACAAATCTGTATTATACAAATCTATATTAATAACGCTATTTTTATATAGAGACACTTGTATTTTCTTTATGTATAAAAATAATTAACATTTACATAAACTGATTTATCTGTTACGCATATACATACAATTACTTCAGAGTTAAACGTTCTAACTTAATTTATGAATTTTGGATTAAATTATAAAAATAAAATAAGAAAATATATGAAAGGAATCATAAAAGTAAATATTTATAAATACTCAAGAAATATATTACACAATTAATTTTTCAAAAAATAAAATAGAATTTACAAAATTTAAAATGAAAATTTATTATACTGTTTATTATACTTATTATTACTTTCGGTAAATATTTACATAACATCGGCTTCTTCAAAGGTAAATGACCTTGACATATGTTAACAAAATCACCACCCTGAGTAACATTACTTTCTATACTTACGCGTGTCTGTCGTAGAATGTATATATAGCGTAGGTATAACATCTGCTTTCAATCTTTTTTTTATTTCAGATGCCGTGTAATCTTCCTTTCTAAAATGTAAATCACATATTACACTAGCTTCAGTAGGTATCCAATTATTCCTCCCCGTTGCTTCGATCCATTTTGCTATAATGGCTTCTTTTTTTGTGGAAATCTAAATTTTTTATATTAAAATTATCATATTTATCTTAATGCAATATATTAATTTAAAAATTAATATTTATTATTATACATATATATTAGTATATTTATTTTTCTTACTTACTTGAAAAAATGTGTCTTGTTCTTCTTTTCACTCGTTGCATTTGGACAATTTAGCACAATACACCGCTTCGGCATTTTTTATAATATATAAATTATTAATTATTTTTTTACAAGTTTTGCAGATCTCTCTTTAATAGCACGTGGAGTTATGTTGTTATGTATCTGGCGGTCGATTCTCGAAAGTGGCGATGTTGCCATTATTACAGCAAAGATTTCAACCAATAAGAAGCGACCAAGAGCTTGGCGCGACCATGGACGCGACTCTATGGGTGCGTTCGGGGAACTCGCTATCACACTACCAACGCAAACGTTACCAAAAATGTTCGCTGAGCCAATGGCGTGATAGCGGTAGCAAACTCTATGAACAGCAATAGCGTAGCATATTACCAATTTCAAACCTAACTAAATACTATTTCACATTTTACGTATGATTTACTAATATTAATGATTTTTCTTTTTGGAAGAAAAAAAGTTATATTTTGATATAAATATTTATAAAATATTTAAATAATTATTATAAATATCATAAATATTTTATAAATATTGTCAATATTGTCATATTTATCTAAATATTAATGTATATATATCACTGAATTTTTCTTTATTACGCATTATGCCGGAAAAAATGTATTATCTTATTTTTTTTTTTCAATTATTTATAAAAATAGAGATGTCAGTATATCTCTCCCTCAGTGGCTTCACCCCCCCTTGTCTAAATACTGGGTTCATGCTCCATCTCTAACTTCCGATATCTATGCTCTGCTTACGTTTTAAAATGGCTGCTATGATTCTCGACTATGATTGGTCGATTTAGCTTACAGACTTCTATGGGCGCGTTCAGGGAGACGTTATTAGCGCTAACAGCGTCGTTCTATCTTTGTTCAACTTTTAATGAGTAACAAAGACAGAACGACACTGTTAGCGCTAATAGTATCCCCCCGAACGCGCCCTATATAATAGACTGCTAACTCCTTATGTATAAGGCAGCTCTAATTTTATGTACAAACAAGTATGTATGACATCCCTTTCTGCGCATGCGTTGTGAAGGCGCGTGTTGCACGCATGTATATACATACTAAGGGTGCGTTCCTTTTGGACGCTTACACGCTTAAAGCGCTTATAAGCATTACTTACACTGTTCCATTTGGAGTTATAAGCGCTTATAAACGCATTAATGACGTCACTGTGATGTCATAACTTGTGCTCACAAATACTTATTTCATCGAGGTAGGGCAGCAAAAGCGTGAGCACTTACAGCGCGTGAGCGTTCATATGGAACACACCTGTAGTATCGCATGATGAATAGAAAAATGGATTTAAATTGTAATGTGATTAATATATGATTAATAATTGAAATGTGATTTAAATTGTACATCGGTATATGATGGTAAAATCTTTTCTACATAATTCTTTAAGGGTAATATTGCAGTTTTCTCGCGATACTTATTAAAAATTAAAAGAATGTTTTCTACTTCTGTATTAAGTTTTAAAGAATCTCCATCGTCATCAAATAATATTTTGAACATTATTACAATTAGCGAACACAAAAGAACAGTCTGTTTTTCCGCCATTTTGACATGCTCACGATGCTCATGCACCCAAAAGGAACAACTTTCCGTTTGCAGTTTTAAGCGTTTAAGCAGCAAACGGAACGATTGAAAATAGCGCTTATAAGCGTGAGCGCTTACAGCGCGTGAGCGTTCATATGGAACGCACCTTAAGTATGATAGACAAGCTTATATAAAATAACTGCACATTTGTATCCCATAATTTAATATTTATATTTCTTACTTTTTTTACTAACACGACATGTGTTCTGACAAGAATTAGAGACCGAAAGCAGGTTAGAAGTACATGTATTGATCATAATGGCGTCGGCACATGTCAGCGCATGCGCAAAAAGAGTCACCTTAGGGCGCGTTCGGGGAGACGCTATTAGTGCTAACAGCATTGTTCTATCTTTGTTCAACTTTTAATGAGTAACAAAAACAGAACGACACTATTAGCACTAATAGTATTTCCCCGACCGCGCTCTTAGTACATAAAATTCAAGGACACTTTATATAAGCAAAATCTAGAGAATTAGTAGTCTAGTATTATATAGAAGTCTGTGATTTAGCTACTGCTTACTAGAGTCCTATATAACAGAGAAGCGACATCAATCCCCCACCACCACCAGCACCGCCATATTGTGCCCGCTCCAGTTCCGCTATATTGTGCCCGCTCCAGAACTCTAGTAAACATTAGAGTCCTATACAGGGTGTCCCCGAATTGGCGGATCAACTCTCGTGGGTAGATAGAACGTGTTAAACTGAAGAGAAAAATCTTATATCATTTTGCTAAATTCGCAATAATTAATGAGATATAAATTAATAAAGATCGGCCAATACGTGCCAGGATAAGCGCGCGGCACGAAGAAGCCTCCTACTTGTTACTTGATACTAGGCGCGCGGCGAGATAGTAAGCGGAGCGCTCTACAAAGGACATACAAAGGAAGTACAAAGGGTGTACTTAAAGAGACACGTACAGTGCGTTCTGCGTTTACGTCTTGCCGCGCGCCTAGTATCAAGTAACAACTGGGAGGTTTCTTCGCGCCGCACGCTTATACTGGCACAGATTGGCCGATCTTTATTAATTTATATCTTATTAATTATTGCGAATTTAGCAAAATGATGAGATTTTTTTCTTTAGTTTAACACGCTCTATCTACCGACGAGAGTTGATCCGCCAATTCGGGGACACTCTGTATAAACAGAGAAGCGACATCGATCCCCCATCACCACTTCTAGCACCGCCATACTTCATTTATATGAGGTTATAAACGTGTTACAGTTTTACAATAATAAAATATATATATATAAAAAATAACAAATCCATTAAAATCCATTTGGGTCGATTAATTCTTATGTAAGATAACCAAGCTAAATGTTCTTGATTTTTTAGAAAACAAAATAATCGTAATCCTTGATCTTTCCGAACAGGACAGCCAAAAACTTCGCACACTCGTACCATCTCTTTTTATATTATTATTATATTAATTTTTTTACAATATTATAATCTAACCTAAACATTATAGCTAAACACATGCTGCATGCTGCATATGTTTATCTCCACTTTGGGGCTCAATATGGCTGCTTCAATTAGGTGGGGGTATTATCAATCAGAAATCACGACTCCGATGTCGCTTCTGTTTATATAGAACTCTACTGCTTTACATCTTACTGCTTAAATTTTTTTATGTGCCACAGCCTTTAGGGTGATTCCACAATAGCTGTCGTAAGTCGGATGTCGGAAGAGTTGACCAATTATATTCGATTATTCTTCTCTAAAGTCAACTGTGATTGGTCAATTCTTCTGACATCCGACTTACGACAGCTATTGTGGAATCACCCTAAGGCCGGTTCTATAATAGCTGTCGTAAGTCAGATGTCGGAAGAGTTGATCAATCACGGTTGACTTTAGAGAAGAATAATCGAATATGATTGGTCAATTCTTCCGATATCCGACTTACGACAGCTATTGTGGAATCACCCTAAAACTTTTTACGTGCAAAGGCCTTTAAACTGCATCCAATCATGTGCGCGTACGTTACTGGCGAAGCCGGCGCGCTGTGAACTACGTGCTACGCGTCGTCGCCACCGTCGACATTGCAATCAGCTGTGCACACCTAACCTGCTCTCACTTATCACTCGGCGCGCCACGCTCCCGAACGACAGTGCGATAGTACGCATTTCGTTTCGTGTGTCTTGTATGTGTTAACCACTCGGCGCTAGCGCCACCCGATAGAGAGCGGCCAGAATTGCGATTCGATTTCGTGAACTAAGCCGCGACAGCGAAGAGCAGTATCAGTGCGTGTGTCATTCCGCGCCGAGAAATGGAAGTTGACGAGACGTGTTTGGCCTCCGATATAAGAGTGAGCACGTTGCCGATATTACATGTAATCGCGCATGAGTCCGTCGCAGTGACAGCTGTTTACGTAATTGTTTTTTGAAGCTTTTGTTATGACAAAGAAGGTATCACCGGGCACGACCGGTCGCCGACCAACCGCGTATCCGGCCGAAAGATTGTTGTCATCGTCACCGTTGTCTTGGTCGTTGCTGTTTTAAGTATTGTGCGCGTCGCGTGTAAAGTGTTTAGTTTCTTTGTTCTCTTGATAAGGAGTTGCCGGCAAGGGATTAGTACAAGAATTCAAAGGGTCATCGGGAAAAGAGTGATCGCGAAGATGTGGTGTCTCGTCAGTCAAGCCAATTCCGTCATCCTCGAGGTGCAGGTCGATCCAAAAGCCATCGGCCAAGAGTGTCTCGAAAAGGTAAGTGTGTACTTTTGTTGTGTTGTCGATCATAACATGTTGGTCTTGTGCATACATCAGTCATGGAAGTTTATTTCCGGTTTTATATAGAGAATCGTGTTTACAATGTGTATATATATATTTATATGTGTGTATATAAACATGGAATGTAATTTTAATCAATTCTCTCTTATTCTTGACGTGTACGTTGTCTTCATGTTTACATTGTCTATAATATTCATTTTAACAGCAATTTGCCAGTGACGAATATGAATTACTTATCTTTTATAAATTATATATTTTGTACAACTCATAAAATCAGATGGTTTTCAGCAAGCTTTGAATTTGTTTCAATTCACGAATAAACCTCTATTAAATTTTTCACTATCGTCAAATAAGATCGCATCCATCAATTAATTTAGTGCTAATTATGTGCTAATTTATTGCTGGATTTTGTTGCTCTTACGGTTTAGCAGGAATCGCGTATAAAGTGGGAGGGGAGGAAACTTGACATTAAGCTTGCTCCCTTATAATAAAAAAAATATATAGAGTACTCGAATAAAAAAATCATTTATATTAGAATTTGTTTCTATTTTGTTGTTCTAAGACAGCGTGAAAAAATTTTGAACAAATTTGATAATTCTATGTTAATAATATAATAATATATAATCTCTACATTAATAATATAATAATAGAAAATTTTGAATAAATTTGAAAAAAATATGAAAACTCGATATTTTGTCGTCACGAAGTCGGTATGCTGCGGACTAAAATCGTTATAGTTAGGTAAAAAAATTTGTTGCTCGTATGTACATGGTATTAAAATAATCTGTGGACAATATACTATCGATATATATATATATATATATATATATATATGTATGTATGAATGAATTTGTTGCTCGTTTTAAAGTTTCGAAAATTGACACTTTGTTGTCGTGGAACTATACGGAACATATTATTATAGCATAAGTTAATTAAAAAAATTTGTTGCTCGTATATTATTGGTACCAAAACAATAATATATTGTTTGAAAGCAACCAAATAGAAACAAATTCTAGTATAAATAAATGATTTTTTTATTCGAGCACTATATATTTTTTTCATTATAAGAGGGATTAGCTTAATTTCAAGCTGGTTGTCCCCATTTTGAATATGAATATCTAAACGGTAGGAGCAACAAAATCTAGACTGCGGCAACAAATTAGCACATAATTAGCACTAAATTGATAGGTGCGATCTTTTTTGGCAATGATAGGCATTGATAGAAGGTCCAACTTAATAAGGGTCATGAGTAAATATCTTTATTCTACACGCTTATATCTTTTATTGAAATTTATTTTGTATGTGACACTCTAGAGAGACAATAATTTATATGTATATACATAATAAAGAGATAATGATATATTCTAATAAAATAACTTTTAATTAGAACCTTTAAAGATAAAAAAGTTAATTTCTTTTAACAGTTTGGCAAGCTTGATCTTGTTTTTTTAAGAAAGAAGAAAAAATTTTCTTATATATTTATATTCTTTTGATAATTCTCTAATTAATTATAATTAATTTAATAAACCTGTATGAAAATAAACCATTCTTTGTCGATATGAATCTGTATGGTTCATAGTAAACTGATCGAGAACTTCAAGTTATGATTCAGACAGGGACAATTGTGCTTGGAAAAGTTGCATCCTTATGATTATTTTAAAATGTAGCAAGATTCGCAGATATAAAAAGGGATAATGATAGGAATAATGATAATTCATGTTTTCAACTTTGGAGAGAGTTGTGACTTCTAGTTTGCGTAAATCTGTCACAATATTTGCATTAACTCCTCTCAATTAGGTCTGAATAAATATGTAGATTATAATTTCTGGAATTTGTCATTTAGAACAAGTATAAAATTACATGAAAAATACAGAAATTTCTAATTATACATTTGTGTCTTTTCAATGATTTCTTCGAATCTGTGAAGAGTAAATCCGATACAGTGGGTCGATAGAACCCATGGTAGTCCAGATGAACGTATACAGTAATATATGCAAAAAAAACGTTTGCATATGGACAAAGTTTATCATAAACGATACAAGCGTAAGCATTCTTGGTTTCGATTTCAAGAAATTTTCGAACTTTTACTACTCACGACTGATTGCGATTTTTTTTATATCTCTCTCTATCTCAATTTAAAAGTAACATACCATATATTTGATTGTTGTTATGTCTATTTGAACAAAGTTATTTATATGCAATATATTTTGTAAACATAAAGGATAGTTATATCAAGATATTAGTTTAGACTGCTTCCGTCCAACAAACGTCCAGCTTGAATTATCTAGGGATAGCTGCATTGAAATATGGACATTGATCTAGTTTTCATTTTTATCAGAAAAATACTCTTGTATAAAGGTCGGATATTTTTATTCTTCTGTTTACATACATGTATATTCATAATGATAAGCGATAAATTTGTCAAAAGCCACATATATATATGTATATATATGTGTGTGTGTGTGTATATATATATATATATATATATATATATATATACACACACACACACATATATATACATACAAATACGTACATATATACTTATACATGGAGGGAAGATGATGAGAGAAAGGGAGAGGGATTTACATTGAAATGTTAATGAAAATATTTAATTTATTATATAGATAAAATATCATTAAGGTAATTACATCACGCATGCATAAAAAATCCTATTTTAAGTTTTAATAATAGTTTATGAACGTAGTTTGGCTTAGGTCATAATTCTTACGTGCGCAACAGATGCCATGAAAACTAATGACCGGCATGAATTTTAGTTTGACACTAAAGTGCCGTTGGTATCTTCGAAAGCAGTTTCGAAGATTTTTTGAAAAATTCGTTTTATAAGGCTGTCCATATTTTCGAAAAAAATCTCGTATTTTTTAAAGAGATATTGCATATTTACATATTTTTTTACCAAGCGAGTTATTCGAGAAATGAATTACTACCGAATGGCTGATTATAATTCTAATTTACAGAATATAAATTAGAATATAAAAGTTTTCGTTACTAGTCTAGTTTAATATTATTCTTTATTAAATTTATAATTTTAAATTATTTTTATGATATAGTGTGTGTACATGTGAGAGTAATGCGTTTGATATAAATACTTCATTCACGCACACATATACATTTATACTTCAATATATTTTCGTGTTAATAAAAGATTAATACTGTGATTCTTATACATACATATATGCTAAAGGTCGAATATTACATAATTTATTTTCGCGATGACATTCTGATTTATCCTGGATTAATGATTACTTTAGATACTCTATAATGACTTACGCTAATCTGTTTTCCAACATAATCGTGACCCAGTGGTCGCATGTCACACTACCATTTGCGTTTTATATATATTGTTATACAACACGTCGCATGTAGAAGAGGAACCGGTTCACATATGAAAATAACTTCAAAGAAATTGGCTAAAAATAAATCTCCAATGTCCCTCTATATGGATTACGTGTTTGCATATCAAATGTTCGTTTGATTTTTTATAATTCAGCAAGATAATAGGTATGTTTTTGCGCACGTGATGCGTGATTTGTCAAAGATTACAATGTCAGTATAAGAAAAAAATTTATTTTATCATATGGAAAAGTATCATCTCTACTATTTATTGAGCAAGCGAATTTCTGTGTGATCATTAGTTGACATCTGGCAGAGTTTTGCTGGAAAATAATTTTCCAAAGGTAAATAAATCTTTTATTATGAAAAAAATAAGAGATTTTCCGCATCTTTCTTATAATGCCACAACTGTACTGTAATTTCTATATAGCTCACTATAGTTCTGATAATCGTATTTATTTGGAATTGGAATTAATGCTCAAACTGTTAATCAGCGGGTTGCCGCGGAATGGATGTATGTGCGTAATTTTAACGAACCCAAAAAGCACTGTTTATTCGAACGATGTGAGTAATTGCACAAATTATGCAAATTGCATGGAACTACGCGCGCCCATCAAACAGAATCGCGGTAGGCGCCAAAACTTGTTGTTTAGGCGATGTTTGTTAATCTTTGTTGAAGATTACATTGTGATAAATAAACTCTATTGGCGTGTCCTAAATGAAAGAGTATGATGGAAAATTATTGACAGCAATGTGTTTACTATTTATGTTAATGCGTTCACGATCATTGGGTTAACCTATCGAAGTGATTTTACTATCTTGCAAAAATAAAAAATAAAATAGCACACAATTATAAGCTTTCATATCAAATAAAAAAATGTTGAGCTTGTCACACTGAGCAGGAATTTAATATTTTTTGTGGAGGAGGTTCGACTCAACTTCCCTTTCCTACTACTTAAGCATAAAAATATTGAATCATTCTTTGTGATAGAATTAGAAGCTATTCATGAGCTTTCAAACTGATATAATAAATTTCGAAAAAGTATGAAAAAGTTTCAGTTTGTAACGAGTAGTTACATATTTTTTTTTTTTTTAAGATAACTGCATTTTCTTTACACGAATTGATTCCTTTCATTATTTTGTGCATAAAAGTATTGAAGCAAGATAATCGAAAAATGAATATTTTACGAAATATTCTATAATTTATGTCAAATTAGAGTATAAAATATTTCGTAAACTATTTGATTTTTATTCATATCCTTATAACTTTTTACATAGAATATTCATCGAAGAATCGATTTATATAAAAAAATCAGGTCAACTTATGTTAGTTTTCTTGTTTCCATCATACAACGTTCCGTATCAAATATAAAAAATTTTTCATATATCCTTAACTTTTCCAAATGTTTATTTTTTACATTGGTTTATTTCTCTCTCACCCTGTATAGTTATAAAATAATATTATTTTATTTATTAATTTTTAAAACTTTCTGAATTGCATGCTGTGATCATTGGTGATAAAAATTAAACAAAAATCTAACAAAAAATTAATTTAGATAAAATATAAATTTATATTATTTGAATTATGTTATTTTGTAACTATAATTTAAATTAATTTAATTAATCTTTTAATTTAATTTTTGATAATTTTATCATATAGTAGAAATATAATAGTTTTCTTGCAAAAGAAGGTGCAATTCAACAATCAAAATACATGAATTTTGTAAGCTTATAAATCGATGAACAATATTTAGTTACAAAATTGTTATTTTTTTTCATTTTAAGTATAGTTCTCTCGTGTGTCGGAAGATATGGTGGTGGTTTTATTGTAAAAGGATTGCAGTTTAATAATCAAAATCCGGATATTTTAAGAATTTGTTTTTGAAATTATGTACACTACATTCGCAATACGATGATTTTTACTTTTTCTAACATTTCTCTCTTGTGCATCAATTAAGGGGTTATGAAGAGATTAAAGTGGTGGGCTATGTAAATTTGGCACCCGACTTTAAAAAAAATTTTTTTTTTTTAATAGAAAATAGTAGCATTTTGTTTGTAGTTGTTTTTAGTAACAATAATTTTTATAGTTTAAGGCATTAAAAAAAAAATTTTTTTTTAAATGACTCGACCTGACTTTAAGATATCTTAAATCCGCTTACGGGAATCGATTCAGAATCGTTTGTAGTTGTTCGTAGTGCTTTTGCTTTCGTTTGTAGTTAAACCGTTCGCGAGATATAATTATTTAAATAAAAGCTTTATAATATATAAACTTAAAGATTACTACTAATAATATTTGCAGGTTATGAAAGCTTATAATATACTATAAATAGTTCATAATTGTACACTACTAGTTTTTCTATTTTTGCAAAGTTAGGGAGATAGCTCGACAGGGGACCGATGTGAACCTGGTGCCCGACTTTATGAAAAAAAAAAATTAATAATATAGTTCGTTTGTACGTCGTTTGTACCTGTTTGTACCACACTTTATTTCGTTTGTACCTCAACCGGTTCGGAAATAAAAAATAATCAAAAAATGGCCAGCGCTCGACTTTAAGATATTTTAATTTCATTAATGCCATTCGATAGAGAATCGTTTGTACCTGTTTGTACCTCTTTTCAAATCGTTTGTACTTCAACCGGTTCAGAAATACAGCCATTTTTAGTTTTAGAGTAACGCTATACCGGTATTTCCGCTATTTTTTTAGATATCGCGAAACGGCCAACGAGATTCGAAAGAGAATCGTTTGTACCTGTTTGTACCTCTGTTCATTTCGTTTGTACCTCAACCGGTTCGGAAATACAGCGATTTTCGAGTTTTGAAATTAACGCTAAACTCGTATTTCCGCTATTTTTATAGATATCGCGAAACGGCCAACGGGGTTCGATAGAGAATCGTTTGTACCTGTTTGTACCTTTTTTCAAATCGTTTGTACCTCAACCGGTTCGGAAATATGACCATTTTTAGTTTTAGAGTAACGCTATACCGATATTTCCGCTATTTTTTTAGATATCGCGAAACGGCCAACGGGGTTCGATAGAGAATCGTTTGTACCTGTTTGTACCTGTTTGTACCTTTTTTCAAATCGTTTGTACCTCAACCGGTTCGGAAATACGGCCATTTTTAGTTTTAGAGTAACGCTATACCGGTATTTCCGCTATTTTTTTAGATGTCGCGAAACGGCCAACGGGGTTCGATAGAGAATCGTTTGTACCTGTTTGTACCTTTTTTCAAGTCGTTTGTACCTCAACCGGTTCGGAAATACGGCCATTTTTAGTTTTAGAGTAACGCTATACCGGTATTTCCGCTATTTTTTTAGATATCGCGAAACGGCCAACGAGGTTCGATAGAGAATTGTTTGTACCTGTTTGTACCTTTTTTCAAGTCGTTTGTACCTCAACCGGTTCGGAAATACGGCCATTTTTAGTTTTAGAGTAACGCTATACCGGTATTTCCGCTATTTTTTTAGATATCGCGAAACGGCCAACGAGGTTCATTTCTTTATAATAAAGATATATAATTTATAATGAATTATAAATGTAATTATTTTAGCGTTAATTTCAAAACTCGAAAATCGCTGTATTTCTGAACCGGTTGAGGTACAAACGAAATGAAAAGAGGTACAAACAGGTACAAACGATTCTCTATCGAACCCCGTTGGCCGTTTCGCGATATCTAAAAAAATAGCGGAAATATCGGTATAGCGTTACTCTAAAACTAAAAATGGTCGTATTTCCGAACCGGTTGAGGTACAAACGATTTGAAAAAAGGTACAAACAGGTACAAACGATTCTCTATCGAACCCCGTTGGCCGTTTCGCGATATCTATAAAAATAGCGGAAATACGAGTTTAGCGTTAATTTCAAAACTCGAAAATCGCTGTATTTCCGAACCGGTTGAGGTACAAACGAAATGAAAAGAGGTACAAACAGGTACAAACGATTCTCTTTCGAATCCCGTTGGCCGTTTCGCGATATCTAAAAAAATAGCGGAAATAT